>NC_135236.1:593119039-593219039 GCF_051348905.1 Ranitomeya variabilis
GATTTGAACTCACAAGTCTGTTGGAATATGGGTATGTCTCTTAACAATAGGAAAAATCAATGATTCTTTCAACTGTCTTTTCCTAAACAGAAATTAACACACTCATGAAAATACAAAATCATAAGAATTAGATCAAAGGGTTCTCAAAACCTCATAATAATGGCAGCAGTGGGATTTGAATGGGCATGTCTCTAAACATTAGAAAAAAGCAAGGATTCTTTCAACAGTCTTTATCTGAACTGAAAACTGGAAAATCATGCAAATACAAAAGAAGATTAAATCACATGCTAATTTGCATGTTAGCAAAATCATAAGAATAAGTACAAAAACATTTCAAGATCTCATAATACTGGCAGCAGTGGGTTTAAAGCATATGCTAATTTTGCATGTTAGCATAATTATAAGAATAAGATAAAAAGGTTTAAAAGAACTCATACTAGTGGCATTTGAACCCACAAGTCTGTTCAAATTTAGGTAAGTCTCTAAACTAAAGTCTAAAACTGTCTTTTCCAAAACAGAAATGAACACACTCATGGAAATACAAAATCCTCAGAATTAGATCAAAGGGTTCTCAAAACCTCATAATACTGGCAGCAGTGGGATTTGAACCCACGCCTCCGAAGAGACTGGAGTCTTAATCCAGCGCCTTAGACCACTCGGCCATGCTACCTAATGCATCATTAAAAGAGCTTCCTGAGAGTAAGTTTAGTGTATCTGACTACATTTTAAACTTGTGCATTGTGGAAAATGGATAGGTCTCTAAACAAAAAGGAAAAAGCAATGATTCTATCTTTTGTCTTTTCCAAAAAAGCAAAGCACGCACTCATACAAAAATATGCTAATTTTTCTATTAGCAAAATCATAAATATAAGCTGAAAAGGTTTTCAAAACCTCAATATGTTGGCAGCAGTGGGATTTGAACCCACGCCTCCACCAAAGAGACTGGAGCCTAAATCCAGCGCCTTAGACCACTCGGCCATGCTACCTTAAACAGCATGGTTAGTTAAGCTTCCTTATAGAAAGTGAAGTACATTTGACAACATTTAAAATTAGTACATTTTGGAAAATGGGCATGTCTCTAAACATTAGGCAAAAACAAAGATTCTATCAACGGTCTTTATCTTAACTGAAAACTGCTAAATCATACAAATACAAAAGAAGATTATATAACATGCTAATTTGCATGCTAGCAAAATCATAAGAATAAGTAAAAAAACATTTCAAGATCTCATAATACTGGCAGCAGTGAGATTAAAGCATATGCTAATTTTGCATGTTAGCATAATTATAAGAATGAGATAAAAAGGTTTAAAAGAACTCATACTAGTGGCAGCAGTGGGATTTGAACTCACAAGTCTGTTGGAATATGGGTAAGTCTCTTAACAATAGGAAAAATCAATGATTCTTTCAACTGTCTTTTCCTAAACAGAAACTAACACACTCATGAAAATACAAAATCATAAGAATTAGATCAAAGGGTTCTCAAAACCTCATAATAATGGCAGCAGTGGGATTTGAATGGGCATGTCTCTAAACATTAGAAAAAAGCAAGGATTCTTTCAACAGTCTTTATCTGAACTGAAAACTAGAAAATCATGCAAATACAAAAGAAGATTAAATCACATGCTAATTTGCATGTTAGCAAAATCATAAGAATAAGTACAAAAACATTTCAAGATCTCATAATACTGGCAGCAGTGGGTTTAAAGCATATGCTAATTTTGCATGTTAGCATAATTATAAGAATAAGATAAAAAGGTTTAAAAGAACTCATACTAGTGGCATTTGAACCCACAAGTCTGTTAAAATTTAGGTAAGTCTCTAAACAATAGGAACAATCAATGATTCTTTCAACTGTCTTTTCCAAAACAAAAATGCACACACTCATGGAAATACAAAATACTCAGAATTAGATCAAAGGGTTCTCAAAACCTCATAATACTGGCAGCAGTGGGATTTTAACCCACACCTCCGAAGAGACTGGAGCCTTAATCCAGCGCCTTAGACCGCTCGGCCATGCTACCTAATGCATCATTAAAAGAGCTTCCTTAGAGTAAGTTTAGTGTATCTGACTACATTTTAAACTTGTGCATTGTGGAAAATGGATAGGTCTCTAAACAAAAAGGAACAAGCAATGATTCTATCTTTTGTCTTTTCCAAAAAAGCAAAGCACGCACTCATACAAAAATATGCTAATTTTTCTATTAGCAAAATCATAAATATAAGCTGAAAAGGTTTTCAAAACCTCAATATGTTGGCAGCAGTGGGATTTGGACCCACGCCTCCAAAGAGACTGGAGCCTAAATCCAGCGCCTTAGACCACTCGGCCATGCTACCTTAAACAGCATGGTTAATTAAGCTTCCTTAGAGAAAGTTAAGTACATTTGACAACATTTAAAATTAGTACATTTTGGAAAATGGGCATGTCTCTAAACATTAGGCAAAAACAAAGATTCTATCAACGGTCTTTATCTTAACTGAAAACTGCTAAATCATACAAATACAAAAGAAGATTATATCACATGCTAATTTGCATGCTAGCAAAATCATAAGAATAAGTACAAAAACATTTCAAGATCTCATAATACTGGCAGCAGTGAGATTAAAGCATATGCTAATTTTGCATGTTAGCATAATTATAAGAATGAGATAAAAAGGTTTAAAAGAACTCATACTAGTGGCAGCAGTGGGATTTGAACTCACAAGTCTGTTGGAATATGGGTAAGTCTCTTAACAATAGGAAAAATCAATGATTCTTTCAACTGTCTTTTCCTAAACAGAAACTAACACACTCATGAAAATACAAAATCATAAGAATTAGATCAAAGGGTTCTCAAAACCTCATAATAATGGCAGCAGTGGGATTTGAATGGGCATGTCTCTAAACATTAGAAAAAAGCAAGGATTCTTTCAACAGTCTTTATCTGAACTGAAAACTGGAAAATCATGCAAATACAAAAGAAGATTAAATCACATGCTAATTTGCATGTTAGCAAAATCATAAGAATAAGTACAAAAACATTTCAAGATCTCATAATACTGGCAGCAGTGGGTTTAAAGCATATGCTAATTTTGCATGTTAGCATAATTATAAGAATAAGATAAAAAGGTTTAAAAGAACTCATACTAGTGGCATTTGAACCCACAAGTCTGTTAAAATTTAGGTAAGTCTCTAAACAATAGGAACAATCAATGATTCTTTCAACTGTCTTTTCCAAAACAGAAATGCACACACTCATGGAAATACAAAATCCTCAGAATTAGATCAAAGGGTTCTCAAAACCTCATAATACTGGCAGCAGTGGGATTTGAACCCACGCCTCCGAAGAGACTGGAGCCTTAATCCAGCGCCTTAAACCGCTCGGCCATGCTACCTAATGCATCATTAAAAGAGCTTCCTTAGAGTAAGTTTAGTGTATCTGACTACATTTTAAACTTGTGCATTGTGGAAAATGGATAGGTCTCTAAACAAAAAGGAAAAAGCAATGATTCTATCTTTTGTCTTTTCCAAAAAAGCAAAGCACGCACTCATACAAAAATATGCTAATTTTTCTATTAGCAAAATCATAAATATAAGCTGGAAAGGTTTTCAAAACCTCAATATGTTGGCAGCAGTGGGATTTGAACCCACGCCTCCAAAGAGACTGAAGCCTAAATCCAGCGCCTTAGACCACTCGGCCATGCTACCTTAAACAGCATGGTTAATTAAGCTTCCTTAGAGAAAGTGAAGTACATTTGACAACATTTAAAATTAGTACATTTTGGAAAATGGGCATGTCTCTAAACATTAGGCAAAAACAAAGATTCTATCAACGGTCTTTATCTTAACTGAAAACTGCTAAATCATACAAATACAAAAGAAGATTATATCACATGCTAATTTGCATGCTAGCAAAATCATAAGAATAAGTACAAAAACATTTCAAGATCTCATTATACTGGCAGCAGTGAGATTAAAGCATATGCTAATTTTGCATGTTAGCATAATTATAAGAATGAGATAAAAAGGTTTAAAAGAACTCATACTAGTGGCAGCAGTGGGATTTGAACTCACAAGTCTGTTGGAATATGGGTAAGTCTCTTAACAATAGGAAAAATCAATGATTCTTTCAACTGTCTTTTCCTAAACAGAAACTAACACACTCATGAAAATACAAAATCATAAGAATTAGATCAAAGGGTTCTCAAAACCTCATAATAATGGCAGCAGTGGGATTTGAATGGGCATGTCTCTAAACATTAGAAAAAAGCAAGGATTCTTTCAACAGTCTTTATCTGAACTGAAAACTAGAAAATCATGCAAATACAAAAGAAGATTAAATCACATGCTAATTTGCATGTTAGCAAAATCATAAGAATAAGTACAAAAACATTTCAAGATCTCATAATACTGGCAGCAGTGGGTTTAAAGCATATGCTAATTTTGCATGTTAGCATAATTATAAGAATAAGATAAAAAGGTTTAAAAGAACTCATACTAGTGGCATTTGAACCCACAAGTCTGTTAAAATTTAGGTAAGTCTCTAAACTAAGGTCTAAAACTGTCTTTTCCAAAACAGAAATGCACACACTCATGGAAATACAAAATCCTCAGAATTAGATCAAAGGGTTCTCAAAACCTCATAATACTGGCAGCAGTGGGATTTGAACCCACGCCTCCGAAGAGACTGGAGCCTTAATCCAGTGCCTTAGACCGCTCGGCCATGCTACCTAATGCATCATTAAAAGAGCTTCCTGAGAGTAAGTTTAGTGTATCTGACTACATTTTAAACTTGTGCATTGTGGAAAATGGATAGGTCTCTAAACAAAAAGGAAAAAGCAATGATTCTATCTTTTGTCTTTTCCAAAAAAGCAAAGCACGCACTCATACAAAAATATGCTAATTTTTCTATTAGCAAAATCATAAATATAAGCTGAAAAGGTTTTCAAAACCTCAATATGTTGGCAGCAGTGGGATTTGAACCCACGCCTCCAAAGAGACTGGAGCCTAAATCCAGCGCCTTAGACCACTCGGCCATGCTACCTTAAACAGCATGGTTAATTAAGCTTCCTTAGAGAAAGTGAAGTACATTTGACAACATTTAAAATTAGTACATTTTGGAAAATGGGCATGTCTCTAAACATTAGGCAAAAACAAAGATTCTATCAACGGTCTTTATCTTAACTGAAAACTGCTAAATCATACAAATACAAAAGAAGATTATATCACATGCTAATTTGCATGCTAGCAAAATCATAAGAATAAGTACAAAAACATTTCAAGATCTCATAATACTGGCAGCAGTGAGATTAAAGCATATGCTAATTTTGCATGTTAGCATAATTATAAGAATGAGATAAAAAGGTTTAAAAGAACTCATACTAGTGGCAGCAGTGGGATTTGAACTCACAAGTCTGTTGGAATATGGGTAAGTCTCTTAACAATAGGAAAAATCAATGATTCTTTCAACTGTCTTTTCCTAAACAGAAACTAACACACTCATGAAAATACAAAATCATAAGAATTAGATCAAAGGGTTCTCAAAACCTCATAATAATGGCAGCAGTGGGATTTGAATGGGCATGTCTCTAAACATTAGAAAAAAGCAAGGATTCTTTCAACAGTCTTTATCTGAACTGAAAACTAGAAAATCATGCAAATACAAAAGAAGATTAAATCACATGCTAATTTGCATGTTAGCAAAATCATAAGAATAAGTACAAAAACATTTCAAGATCTCATAATACTGGCAGCAGTGGGTTTAAAGCATATGCTAATTTTGCATGTTAGCATAATTATAAGAATAAGATAAAAAGGTTTAAAAGAACTCATACTAGTGGCATTTGAACCCACAAGTCTGCTAAAATTTAGGTAAGTCTCTAAACAATAGGAACAATCAATGATTCTTTCAACTGTCTTTTCCAAAACAAAAATGCACACACTCATGGAAATACAAAATACTCAGAATTAGATCAAAGGGTTCTCAAAACCTCATAATACTGGCAGCAGTGGGATTTTAACCCACACCTCCGAAGAGACTGGAGCCTTAAGCCAGCGCCTTAGACCGCTCGGCCATGCTACCTAATGCATCATTAAAAGAGCTTCCTTAGAGTAAGTTTAGTGTATCTGACTACATTTTAAACTTGTGCATTGTGGAAAATGGATAGGTCTCTAAACAAAAAGGAACAAGCAATGATTCTATCTTTTGTCTTTTCCAAAAAAGCAAAGCACGCACTCATACAAAAATATGCTAATTTTTCTATTAGCAAAATCATAAATATAAGCTGAAAAGGTTTTCAAAACCTCAATATGTTGGCAGCAGTGGGATTTGGACCCACGCCTCCAAAGAGACTGGAGCCTAAATCCAGCGCCTTAGACCACTCGGCCATGCTACCTTAAACAGCATGGTTAATTAAGCTTCCTTAGAGAAAGTTAAGTACATTTGACAACATTTAAAATTAGTACATTTTGGAAAATGGGCATGTCTCTAAACATTAGGCAAAAACAAAGATTCTATCAACGGTCTTTATCTTAACTGAAAACTGCTAAATCATACAAATACAAAAGAAGATTATATCACATGCTAATTTGCATGCTAGCAAAATCATAAGAATAAGTACAAAAACATTTCAAGATCTCATAATACTGGCAGCAGTGAGATTAAAGCATATGCTAATTTTGCATGTTAACATAATTATAAGAATGAGATAAAAAGGTTTAAAAGAACTCATACTAGTGGCAGCAGTGGGATTTGAACTCACAAGTCTGTTGGAATATGGGTAAGTCTCTTAACAATAGGAAAAATCAATGATTCTTTCAACTGTCTTTTCCTAAACAGAAACTAACACACTCATGAAAATACAAAATCATAAGAATTAGATCAAAGGGTTCTCAAAACCTCATAATAATGGCAGCAGTGGGATTTGAATGGGCATGTCTCTAAACATTAGAAAAAAGCAAGGATTCTTTCAACAGTCTTTATCTGAACTGAAAACTGCAAAATCATGCAAATACAAAAGAAGATTAAATCACATGCTAATTTGCATGTTAGCAAAATCATAAGAATAAGTACAAAAACATTTCAAGATCTCATAATACTGGCAGCAGTGGGTTTAAAGCATATGCTAATTTTGCATGTTAGCATAATTATAAGAATAAGATAAAAAGGTTTAAAAGAACTCATACTAGTGGCATTTGAACCCACAAGTCTGTTAAAATTTAGGTAAGTCTCTAAACAATAGGAACAATCAATGATTCTTTCAACTGTCTTTTCCAAAACAGAAATGCACACACTCATGGAAATACAAAATCCTCAGAATTAGATCAAAGGGTTCTCAAAACCTCATAATACTGGCAGCAGTGGGATTTGAACCCACGCCTCCGAAGAGACTGGAGCCTTAATCCAGCGCCTTAAACCGCTCGGCCATGCTACCTAATGCATCATTAAAAGAGCTTCCTTAGAGTAAGTTTAGTGTATCTGACTACATTTTAAACTTGTGCATTGTGGAAAATGGATAGGTCTCTAAACAAAAAGGAAAAAGCAATGATTCTATCTTTTGTCTTTTCCAAAAAAGCAAAGCACGCACTCATACAAAAATATGCTAATTTTTCTATTAGCAAAATCATAAATATAAGCTGGAAAGGTTTTCAAAACCTCAATATGTTGGCAGCAGTGGGATTTGAACCCACGCCTCCAAAGAGACTGAAGCCTAAATCCAGCGCCTTAGACCACTCGGCCATGCTACCTTAAACAGCATGGTTAATTAAGCTTCCTTAGAGAAAGTGAAGTACATTTGACAACATTTAAAATTAGTACATTTTGGAAAATGGGCATGTCTCTAAACATTAGGCAAAAACAAAGATTCTATCAACGGTCTTTATCTTAACTGAAAACTGCTAAATCATACAAATACAAAAGAAGATTATATCACATGCTAATTTGCATGCTAGCAAAATCATAAGAATAAGTACAAAAACATTTCAAGATCTCATTATACTGGCAGCAGTGAGATTAAAGCATATGCTAATTTTGCATGTTAGCATAATTATAAGAATGAGATAAAAAGGTTTAAAAGAACTCATACTAGTGGCAGCAGTGGGATTTGAACTCACAAGTCTGTTGGAATATGGGTACGTCTCTTAACAATAGGAAAAATCAATGATTCTTTCAACTGTCTTTTCCTAAACAGAAATTAACACACTCATGAAAATACAAAATCATAAGAATTAGATCAAAGGGTTCTCAAAACCTCATAATAATGGCAGCAGTGGGATTTGAATGGGCATGTCTCTAAACATTAGAAAAAAGCAAGGATTCTTTCAACAGTCTTTATCTGAACTGAAAACTGCAAAATCATGCAAATACAAAAGAAGATTAAATCACATGCTAATTTGCATGTTAGCAAAATCATAAGAATAAGTACAAAAACATTTCAAGATCTCATAATACTGGCAGCAGTGGGTTTAAAGCATATGCTAATTTTGCATGTTAGCATAATTATAAGAATAAGATAAAAAGGTTTAAAAGAACTCATACTAGTGGCATTTGAACCCACAAGTCTGTTAAAATTTAGGTAAGTCTCTAAACTAAAGTCTAAAACTGTCTTTTCCAAAACAGAAATGCACACACTCATGGAAATACAAAATCCTCAGAATTAGATCAAAGTGTTCTCAAAACCTCATAATACTGGCAGCAGTGGGATTTGAACCCACGCCTCCAAAGAGACTGGAGCCTAAATCCAACGCCTTAGACCACTCGGCCATGCTACCTAATGCATCATTAAAAGAGCTTCCTGAGAGTAAGTTTAGTGTATCTGACTACATTTTAAACTTGTGCATTGTGGAAAATGGATAGGTCTCTAAACAAAAAGGAAAAAGCAATGATTCTATCTTTTGTCTTTTCCAAAAAAGCAAAGCACGCACTCATACAAAAATATGCTAATTTTTCTATTAGCAAAATCATAAATATAAGCTGAAAAGGTTTTCAAAACCTCAATATGTTGGCAGCAGTGGGATTTGAACCCACGCCTCCAAAGAGACTGGAGCCTAAATACAGCGCCTTAGACCACTCGGCCATGCTACCTTAAACAGCATGGTTAGTTAAGCTTCCTTATAGAAAGTGAAGTACATTTGACAACATTTAAAATTAGTACATTTTGGAAAATGGGCATGTCTCTAAACATTAGGCAAAAACAAAGATTCTATCAACGGTCTTTATCTTAACTGAAAACTGCTAAATCATACAAATACAAAAGAAAATTATATCACATGCTAATTTGCATGCTAGCAAAATCATAAGAATAAGTACAAAAACATTTCAAGATCTCATAATACTGGCAGCAGTGAGATTAAAGCATATGCTAATTTTGCATGTTAGCATAATTATAAGAATGAGATAAAAAGGTTTAAAAGAACTCATACTAGTGGCAGCAGTGGGATTTGAACTCACAAGTCTGTTGGAATATGGGTAAGTCTCTTAACAATAGGAAAAATCAATGATTCTTTCAACTGTCTTTTCCTAAACAGAAATTAACACACTCATGAAAATACAAAATCATAAGAATTAGATCAAAGGGTTCTCAAAACCTCATAATAATGGCAGCAGTGGGATTTGAATGGGCATGTCTCTAAACATTAGAAAAAAGCAAGGATTCTTTCAACAGTCTTTATCTGAACTGAAAACTGGAAAATCATGCAAATACAAAAGAAGATTTAATCACATGCTAATTTGCATGTTAGCAAAATCATAAGAATAAGTACAAAAACATTTCAAGAACTCATAATACTGGCAGCAGTGGGTTTAAAGCATATGCTAATTTTGCATGTTAGCATAATTATAAGAATAAGATAAAAAGGTTTAAAAGAACTCATACTAGTGGCATTTGAACCCACAAGTCTGTTAAAATTTAGGTAAGTCTCTAAACTAAAGTCTAAAACTGTCTTTTCCAAAACAGAAATGCACACACTCATGGAAATACAAAATCCTCAGAATTAGATCAAAGGGTTCTCAAAACCTCATAACACTGGCAGCAGTGGGATTTGAACCCACGCCTCCAAAGAGACTGGAGCCTAAATCCAACGCCTTAGACCACTCGGCCATGCTACCTAATGCATCATTGAAAGAGCTTCCTGAGAGTAAGTTTAGTGTATCTGACTACATTTTAAACTTGTGCATTGTGGAAAATGGATAGGTCTCTAAACAAAAAGGAAAAAGCAATGATTCTATCTTTTGTCTTTTCCAAAAAAGCAAAGCACGCACTCATACAAAAATATGCTAATTTTTCTATTAGCAAAATCATAAATATAAGCTGAAAAGGTTTTCAAAACCTCAATATGTTGGCAGCAGTGGGATTTGAACCCACGCCTCCAAAGAGACTGGAGCCTAAATCCAGCGCCTTAGACCACTCGGCCATGCTACCTTAAACAGCATGGTTAGTTAAGCTTCCTTATAGAAAGTGAAGTACATTTGACAAGATTTAAAATTAGTACATTTTGGAAAATGGGCATGTCTCTAAACATTAGGCAAAAACAAAGATTCTATCAACGGTCTTTATCTTAACTGAAAACTGCTAAATCATACAAATACAAAAGAAAATTATATCACATGCTAATTTGCATGCTAGCAAAATCATAAGAATAAGTACAAAAACATTTCAAGATCTCATAATACTGGCAGCAGTGAGATTAAAGCATATGCTAATTTTGCATGTTAGCATAATTATAAGAATGAGATAAAAAGGTTTAAAAGAACTCATACTAGTGGCAGCAGTGGGATTTGAACTCACAAGTCTGTTGGAATATGGGTAAGTCTCTTAACAATAGGAAAAATCAATGATTCTTTCAACTGTCTTTTCCTAAACAGAAATTAACACACTCATGAAAATACAAAATCATAAGAATTAGATCAAAGGGTTCTCAAAACCTCATAATAATGGCAGCAGTGGGATTTGAATGGGCATGTCTCTAAACATTAGAAAAAAGCAAGGATTCTTTCAACAGTCTTTATCTGAACTGAAAACTGGAAAATCATGCAAATACAAAAGAAGATTTAATCACATGCTAATTTGCATGTTAGCAAAATCATAAGAATAAGTACAAAAACATTTCAAGAACTCATAATACTGGCAGCAGTGGGTTTAAAGCATATGCTAATTTTGCATGTTAGCATAATTATAAGAATAAGATAAAAAGGTTTAAAAGAACTCATACTAGTGGCATTTGAACCCACAAGTCTGTTAAAATTTAGGTAAGTCTCTAAACTAAAGTCTAAAACTGTCTTTTCCAAAACAGAAATGCACACACTCATGGAAATACAAAATCCTCAGAATTAGATCAAAGGGTTCTCAAAACCTCATAATACTGGCAGCAGTGGGATTTGAACCCACGCCTCCGAAGAGACTGGAGCCTTAATCCAGCGCCTTAGACCGCTCGGCCATGCTACCTAATGCATCATTAAAAGAGCTTCCTGAGAGTAAGTTTAGTGTATCTGACTATATTTTAAACTTGTGCATTGTGGAAAATGGATAGGTCTCTAAACAAAAAGGAAAAAGCAATGATTCTATCTTTTGTCTTTTCCAAAAAAGCAAAGCACGCACTCATACAAAAATATGCTAATTTTTCTATTAGCAAAATCATAAATATAAGCTGAAAAGGTTTTCAAAACCTCAATATGTTGGCAGCAGTGGGATTTGAACCCACGCCTCCAAAGAGACTGGAGCCTAAATCCAGCGCCTTAGACCACTCGGCCATGCTACCTTAAACAGCATGGTTAATTAAGCTTCCTTAGAGAAAGTGAAATACATTTGACAACATTTAAAATTAGTACATTTTGGAAAATGGTCATGTCTCTAAACATTAGGCAAAAACAAAGATTCTATCAACGGTCTTTATCTTAACTGAAAACTGCTAAATCATACAAATACAAAAGAAGATTATATCACATGCTAATTTGCATGCTAGCAAAATCATAAGAATAAGTACAAAAACATTTCAAGATCTCATAATACTGGCAGCAGTGAGATTAAAGCATATGCTAATTTTGCATGTTAGCATAATTATAAGAATGAGATAAAAAGGTTTAAAAGAACTCATACTAGTGGCAGCAGTGGGATTTGAACTCACAAGTCTGTTGGAATATGGGTAAGTCTCTTAACAATAGGAAAAATCAATGATTCTTTCAACTGTCTTTTCCTAAACAGAAATTAACACACTCATGAAAATACAAAATCATAAGAATTAGATCAAAGGGTTCTCAAAACCTCATAATAATGGCAGCAGTGGGATTTGAATGGGCATGTCTCTAAACATTAGAAAAAAGCAAGGATTCTTTCAACAGTCTTTATCTGAACTGAAAACTGGAAAATCATGCAAATACAAAAGAAGATTAAATCACATGCTAATGTGCATGTTAGCAAAATCATAAGAATAAGTACAAAAACATTTCAAGAACTCATAATACTGGCAGCAGTGGGTTTAAAGCATATGCTAATTTTGCATGTTAGCATAATTATAAGAATAAGATAAAAAGGTTTAAAAGAACTCATACTAGTGGCATTTGAACCCACAAGTCTGTTAAAATTTAGGTAAGTCTCTAAACTAAAGTCTAAAACTGTCTTTTCCAAAACAGAAATGCACACACTCATGGAAATACAAAATCCTCAGAATTAGATCAAAGGGTTCTCAAAACCTCAATATGTTGGCAGCAGTGGGATTTGAACCCACGCCTCCAAAGAGACTGGAGCCTAAATCCAGCGCCTTAGACCACTCGGCCATGCTACCTTAAACAGCATGGTTAATTAAGCTTCCTTAGAGAAAGTGAAGTACATTTGACAACATTTAAAATTAGTACATTTTGGAAAATGGGCATGTCTCTAAACATTAGGCAAAAACAAAGATTCTATCAACGGTCTTTATCTTAACTGAAAACTGCTAAATCATACAAATACAAAAGAAGATTATATCACATGCTAATTTGCATGCTAGCAAAATCATAAGAATAAGTACAAAAACATTTCAAGATCTCATAATACTGGCAGCAGTGAGATTAAAGCATATGCTAATTTTGCATGTTAGCATAATTATAAGAATGAGATAAAAAGGTTTAAAAGAACTCATACTAGTGGCAGCAATGGGATTTGAACTCACAAGTCTGTTGGAATATGGGTAAGTCTCTTAACAATAGGAAAAATCAATGATTCTTTCAACTGTCTTTTCCTAAACAGAAACTAACACACTCATGAAAATACAAAATCATAAGAATTAGATCAAAGGGTTCTCAAAACCTCATAATAATGGCAGCAGTGGGATTTGAATGGGCATATCTCTAAACATTAGAAAAAAGCAAGGATTCTTTCAACAGTCTTTATCTGAACTGAAAACTAGAAAATCATGCAAATACAAAAGAAGATTAAATCACATGCTAATTTGCATGTTAGCAAAATCATAAGAATAAGTACAAAAACATTTCAAGATCTCATAATACTGGCAGCAGTGGGTTTAAAGCATATGCTAATTTTGCATGTTAGCATAATTATAAGAATAAGATAAAAAGGTTTAAAAGAACTCATACTAGTGGCATTTGAACCCACAAGTCTGTTAAAATTTAGGTAAGTCTCTAAACTAAAGTCTAAAACTGTCTTTTCCAAAACAGAAATGCACACACTCATGGAAATACAAAATCCTCAGAATTAGATCAAAGGGTTCTCAAAACCTCATAATACTGGCAGCAGTGGGATTTGAACCCACGCCTCCGAAGAGACTGGAGCCTTAATCCAGCGCCTTAGACTGCTCGGCCATGCTACCTAATGCATCATTAAAAGAGCTTCCTGAGAGTAAGTTTAGTGTATCTGACTACATTTTAAACTTGTGCATTGTGGAAAATGGATAGGTCTCTAAACAAAAAGGAAAAAGCAATGATTCTATCTTTTGTCTTTTCCAAAAAAGCAAAGCACGCGCTCATACAAAAATATGCTAATTTTTCTATTAGCAAAATCATAAATATAAGCTGAAAAGGTTTTCAAAACCTCAATATGTTGGCAGCAGTGGGATTTGAACCCACGCCTCCAAAGAGACTGGAGCCTAAATCCAGCGCCTTAGACCACTCGGCCATGCTACCTTAAACAGCATGGTTAATTAAGCTTCCTTAGAGAAAGTGAAATACATTTGACAACATTTAAAATTAGTACATTTTGGAAAATGGTCATGTCTCTAAACATTAGGCAAAAACAAAGATTCTATCAACGGTCTTTATCTTAACTGAAAACTGCTAAATCATACAAATACAAAAGAAGATTATATCACATGCTAATTTGCATGCTAGCAAAATCATAAGAATAAGTACAAAAACATTTCAAGATCTCATAATACTGGCAGCAGTGAGATTAAAGCATATGCTAATTTTGCATGTTAGCATAATTATAAGAATGAGATAAAAAGGTTTAAAAGAACTCATACTAGTGGCAGCAGTGGGATTTGAACTCACAAGTCTGTTGGAATATGGGTAAGTCTCTTAACAATAGGAAAAATCAATGATTCTTTCAACTGTCTTTTCCTAAACAGAAACTAACACACTCATGAAAATACAAAATCATAAGAATTAGATCAAAGGGTTCTCAAAACCTCATAATAATGGCAGCAGTGGGATTTGAATGGGCATATCTCTAAACATTAGAAAAAAGCAAGGATTCTTTCAACAGTCTTTATCTGAACTGAAAACTAGAAAATCATGCAAATACAAAAGAAGATTAAATCACATGCTAATTTGCATGTTAGCAAAATCATAAGAATAAGTACAAAAACATTTCAAGATCTCATAATACTGGCAGCAGTGGGTTTAAAGCATATGCTAATTTTGCATGTTAGCATAATTATAAGAATAAGATAAAAAGGTTTAAAAGAACTCATACTAGTGGCATTTGAACCCACAAGTCTGTTAAAATTTAGGTAAGTCTCTAAACTAAAGTCTAAAACTGTCTTTTCCAAAACAGAAATGCACACACTCATGGAAATACAAAATCCTCAGAATTAGATCAAAGGGTTCTCAAAACCTCATAATACTGGCAGCAGTGGGATTTGAACCCACGCCTCCGAAGAGACTGGAGCCTTAATCCAGCGCCTTAGACTGCTCGGCCATGCTACCTAATGCATCATTAAAAGAGCTTCCTGAGAGTAAGTTTAGTGTATCTGACTACATTTTAAACTTGTGCATTGTGGAAAATGGATAGGTCTCTAAACAAAAAGGAAAAAGCAATGATTCAATCTTTTGTCTTTTCCAAAAAAGCAAAGCACGCGCTCATACAAAAATATGCTAATTTTTCTATTAGCAAAATCATAAATATAAGCTGAAAAGGTTTTCAAAACCTCAATATGTTGGCAGCAGTGGGATTTGAACCCACGCCTCCAAAGAGACTGGAGCCTAAATCCAGCGCCTTAGACCACTCGGCCATGCTACCTTAAACAGCATGGTTAATTAAGCTTCCTTAGAGAAAGTGAAATACATTTGACAACATTTAAAATTAGTACATTTTGGAAAATGGTCATGTCTCTAAACATTAGGCAAAAACAAAGATTCTATCAACGGTCTTTATCTTAACTGAAAACTGCTAAATCATACAAATACAAAAGAAGATTATATCACATGCTAATTTGCATGCTAGCAAAATCATAAGAATAAGTACAAAAACATTTCAAGATCTCATAATACTGGCAGCAGTGAGATTAAAGCATATGCTAATTTTGCATGTTAGCATAATTATAAGAATGAGATAAAAAGGTTTAAAAGAACTCATACTAGTGGCAGCAGTGGGATTTGAACTCACAAGTCTGTTGGAATATGGGTAAGTCTCTTAACAATAGGAAAAATCAATGATTCTTTCAACTGTCTTTTCCTAAACAGAAATTAACACACTCATGAAAATACAAAATCATAAGAATTAGATCAAAGGGTTCTCAAAACCTCATAATAATGGCAGCAGTGGGATTTGAATGGGCATGTCTCTAAACATTAGAAAAAAGCAAGGATTCTTTCAACAGTCTTTATCTGAACTGAAAACTGGAAAATCATGCAAATACAAAAGAAGATTAAATCACATGCTAATGTGCATGTTAGCAAAATCATAAGAATAAGTACAAAAACATTTCAAGAACTCATAATACTGGCAGCAGTGGGTTTAAAGCATATGCTAATTTTGCATGTTAGCATAATTATAAGAATAAGATAAAAAGGTTTAAAAGAACTCATACTAGTGGCATTTGAACCCACAAGTCTGTTAAAATTTAGGTAAGTCTCTAAACTAAAGTCTAAAACTGTCTTTTCCAAAACAGAAATGCACACACTCATGGAAATACAAAATCCTCAGAATTAGATCAAAGGGTTCTCAAAACCTCATAATACTGGCAGCAGTGGGATTTGAACCCACGCCTCCGAAGAGACTGGAGCCTTAATCCAGTGCCTTAGACCGCTCGGCCATGCTACCTAATGCATCATTAAAAGAGCTTCCTGAGAGTAAGTTTAGTGTATCTGACTACATTTTAAACTTGTGCATTGTGGAAAATGGATAGGTCTCTAAACAAAAAGGAAAAAGCAATGATTCTATCTTTTGTCTTTTCCAAAAAAGCAAAGCACGCACTCATACAAAAATATGCTAATTTTTCTATTAGCAAAATCATAAATATAAGCTGAAAAGGTTTTCAAAACCTCAATATGTTGGCAGCAGTGGGATTTGAACCCACGCCTCCAAAGAGACTGGAGCCTAAATCCAGCGCCTTAGACCACTCGGCCATGCTACCTTAAACAGCATGGTTAATTAAGCTTCCTTAGAGAAAGTGAAGTACATTTGACAACATTTAAAATTAGTACATTTTGGAAAATGGGCATGTCTCTAAACATTAGGCAAAAACAAAGATTCTATCAACGGTCTTTATCTTAACTGAAAACTGCTAAATCATACAAATACAAAAGAAAATTATATCACATGCTAATTTGCATGCTAGCAAAATCATAAGAATAAGTACAAAAACATTTCAAGATCTCATAATACTGGCAGCAGTGAGATTAAAGCATATGCTAATTTTGCATGTTAGCATAATTATAAGAATGAGATAAAAAGGTTTAAAAGAACTCATACTAGTGGCATTTGAACTCACAAGTCTGTTGGAATATGGGTAAGTCTCTTAACAATAGGAATAATCAATGATTCTTTCAACTGTCTTTTCCTAAACAGAAATTAACACACTCATGAAAATACAAAATCATAAGAATTAGATCAAAGGGTTCTCAAAACCTCATAATAATGGCAGCAGTGGGATTTGAATGGGCATGTCTCTAAACATTAGAAAAAAGCAAGGATTCTTTCAACAGTCTTTATCTGAACTGAAAACTGGAAAATCATGCAAATACAAAAGAAGATTAAATCACATGCTAATGTGCATGTTAGCAAAATCATAAGAATAAGTACAAAAACATTTCAAGAACTCATAATACTGGCAGCAGTGGGTTTAAAGCATATGCTAATTTTGCATGTTAGCATAATTATAAGAATAAGATAAAAAGGTTTAAAAGAACTCATACTAGTGGCATTTGAACCCACAAGTCTGTTAAAATTTAGGTAAGTCTCTAAACTAAAGTCTAAAACTGTCTTTTCCAAAACAGAAATGCACACACTCATGGAAATACAAAATCCTCAGAATTAGATCAAAGGGTTCTCAAAACCTCATAATACTGGCAGCAGTGGGATTTGAACCCACGCCTCCGAAGAGACTGGAGCCTTAATCCAGCGCCTTAGACCGCTCGGCCATGCTACCTAATGCATCATTAAAAGAGCTTCCTGAGAGTAAGTTTAGTGTATCTGACTACATTTTAAACTTGTGCATTGTGGAAAATGGATAGGTCTCTAAACAAAAAGGAAAAAGCAATGATTCTATCTTTTGTCTTTTCCAAAAAAGCAAAGCACGCACTCATACAAAAATATGCTAATTTTTCTATTAGCAAAATCATAAATATAAGCTGAAAAGGTTTTCAAAACCTCAATATGTTGGCAGCAGTGGGATTTGAACCCACGCCTCCAAAGAGACTGGAGCCTAAATCCAGCGCCTTAGACCACTCGGCCATGCTACCTTAAACAGCATGGTTAATTAAGCTTCCTTAGAGAAAGTGAAGTACATTTGACAACATTTAAAATTAGTACATTTTGGAAAATGGGCATGTCTCTAAACATTAGGCAAAAACAAAGATTCTATCAACGGTCTTTATCTTAACTGAAAACTGCTAAATCATACAAATACAAAAGAAGATTATATCACATGCTAATTTGCATGCTAGCAAAATCATAAGAATAAGTACAAAAACATTTCAAGATCTCATAATACTGGCAGCAGTGAGATTAAAGCATATGCTAATTTTGCATGTTAGCATAATTATAAGAATTAGATAAAAAGGTTTAAAAGAACTCATACTAGTGGCAGCAGTGGGATTTGAACTCACAAGTCTGTTGGAATATGGGTAAGCCTCTTAACAATAGGAAAAATCAATGATTCTTTCAACTGTCTTTTCCTAAACAGAAACTAACACACTCATGAAAATACAAAATCATAAGAATTAGATCAAAGGGTTCTCAAAACCTCATAATAATGGCAGAAGTGGGATTTGAATGGGCATGTCTCTAAACATTAGAAAAAAGCAAGGATTCTTTCAACAGTCTTTATCTGAACTGAAAACTAGAAAATCATGCAAATACAAAAGAAGATTAAATCACATGCTAATTTGCATGTTAGCAAAATCATAAGAATAAGTACAAAAACATTTCAAGATCTCATAATACTGGCAGCAGTGGGTTTAAAGCATATGCTAATTTTGCATGTTAGCATAATTATAAGAATAAGATAAAAAGGTTTAAAAGAACTCATACTAGTGGCATTTGAACCCACAAGTCTGTTAAAATTTAGATAAGTCTCTAAACTAAAGTCTAAAACTGTCTTTTCCAAAACAGAAATGCACACACTCATGGAAATACAAAATCCTCAGAATTAGATCAAAGGGTTCTCAAAACCTCATAATACTGGCAGCAGTGGGATTTGAACACACGCCTCCGAAGAGACTGGAGCCTTAATCCAGCGCCTTAGACTGCTCGGCCATGCTACCTAATGCATCATTAAAAGAGCTTCCTGAGAGTAAGTTTAGTGTATCTGACTACATTTTAAACTTGTGCATTGTGGAAAATGGATAGGTCTCTAAACAAAAAGGAAAAAGCAATGATTCTATCTTTTGTCTTTTCCAAAAAAGCAAAGCACGCACTCATACAAAAATATGCTAATTTTTCTATTAGCAAAATCATAAATATAAGCTGAAAAGGTTTTCAAAACCTCAATATGTTGGCAGCAGTGGGATTTGAACCCACGCCTCCAAAGAGACTGGAGCCTAAATCCAGCGCCTTAGACCACTCGGCCATGCTACCTTAAACAGCATGGTTAATTAAGCTTCCTTAGAGAAAGTGAAGTACATTTGACAACATTTAAAATTAGTACATTTTGGAAAATGGGCATGTCTTTAAACATTAGGCAAAAACAAAGATTCTATCAACGGTCTTTATCTTAACTGAAAACTGCTAAATCATACAAATACAAAAGAAGATTATATCACATGCTAATTTGCATGCTAGCAAAATCATAAGAATAAGTACAAAAACATTTCAAGATCTCATAATACTGGCAGCAGTGAGATTAAAGCATATGCTAATTTTGCATGTTAGCATAATTATAAGAATTAGATAAAAAGGTTTAAAAGAACTCATACTAGTGGCAGCAGTGGGATTTGAACTCACAAGTCTGTTGGAATATGGGTAAGCCTCTTAACAATAGGAAAAATCAATGATTCTTTCAACTGTCTTTTCCTAAACAGAAATTAACACACTCATGAAAATACAAAATCATAAGAATTAGATCAAAGGGTTCTCAAAACCTCATAATAATGGCAGCAGTGGGATTTGAATGGGCATGTCTCTAAACATTAGAAAAAAGCAAGGATTCTTTCAACAGTCTTTATCTGAACTGAAAACTGGAAAATCATGCAAATACAAAAGAAGATTAAATCACATGCTAATGTGCATGTTAGCAAAATCATAAGAATAAGTACAAAAACATTTCAAGAACTCATAATACTGGCAGCAGTGGGTTTAAAGCATATGCTAATTTTGCATGTTAGCATAATTATAAGAATAAGATAAAAAGGTTTAAAAGAACTCATACTAGTGGCATTTGAACCCACAAGTCTGTTAAAATTTAGGTAAGTCTCTAAACTAAAGTCTAAAACTGTCTTTTCCAAAGCAGAAATGCACACACTCATGGAAATACAAAATCCTCAGAATTAGATCAAAGGGTTCTCAAAACCTCATAATACTGGCAGCAGTGGGATTTGAACACACGCCTCCGAAGAGACTGGAGCCTTAATCCAGCGACTTAGACCGCTCGGCCATGCGACCTAATGCATCATTAAAAGAGCTTCCTTAGAGTAAGTTTAGTGTATCTGACTACATTTTAAACTTGTGCATTGTGGAAAATGGATAGGTCTCTAAACAAAAAGGAAAAAGCAATGATTCTATCTTTTGTCTTTTTCAAAAAAGCAAAGCACGCACTCATACAAAAATATGCTAATTTTTCTGTTAGCAAAATCATAAATATAAGCTGAAAAGGTTTTCAAAACCTCAATATGTTGGCAGCAGTGGGATTTGAACCCACGCCTCCAAAGAGACTGGAGCCTAAATCCAGCGCCTTAGACCACTCGGCCATGCTACCTTAAACAGCATGGATAATTAAGCTTCCTTAGAGAAAGTGAAGTACATTTGACAACATTTAAAATTAGTACATTTTGGAAAATGGGCATGTCTCTAAACATTAGGCAAAAACAAAGATTCTATCAACGGTCTTTATCTTAACTGAAAACTGCTAAATCATACAAATACAAAAGAAGATTATATCACATGCTAATTTGCATGCTAGCAAAATCATAAGAATAAGTACAAAAACATTTCAAGATCTCATAATACTGGCAGAAGTGAGATTAAAGCATATGCTAATTTTGCATGTTAGCATAATTATAAGAATGAGATAAAAAGGTTTAAAAGAACTCATACTAGTGGCAGCAGTGGGATTTGAACTCACAAGTCTGTTGGAATATGGGTAAGTCTCTTAACAATAGGAAAAATCAATGATTCTTTCAACTGTCTTTTCCTAAACAGAAATTAACACACTCATGAAAATACAAAATCATAAGAATTAGATCAAAGGGTTCTCAAAACCTCATAATAATGGCAGCAGTGGGATTTGAATGGGCATGTCTCTAAACATTAGAAAAAAGCAAGGATTCTTTCAACAGTCTTTATCTGAACTGAAAACTGGAAAATCATGCAAATACAAAAGAAGATTAAATCACATGCTAATTTGCATGTTAGCAAAATCATAAGAATAAGTACAAAAACATTTCAAGAACTCATAATACTGGCAGCAGTGGGTTTAAAGCATATGCTAATTTTGCATGTTAGCATAATTATAAGAATAAGATAAAAATGTTTAAAAGAACTCATACTAGTGGCATTTGAACCCACAAGTCTGTTAAAATTTAGGTAAGTCTCTAAACTAAAGTCTAAAACTGTCTTTTCCAAAACAGAAATGCACACACTCATGGAAATACAAAATCCTCAGAATTAGATCAAAGGGTTCTCAAAATCTCATAATACTGGCAGCAGTGGGATTTGAACCCACGCCTCCGAAGAGACTGGAGCCTTAATCCAGCACCTTAGACCGCTCGGCCATGCTACCTAATGCATCATTAAAAGAGCTTCCTGAGAGAAAGTTTAGTGTATCTGACTACATTTTAAACTTGTGCATTGTGGAAAATGGATAGGTCTCTAAACAAAAAGGAAAAAGCAATGATTCTATCTTTTGTCTTTTCCAAAAAAGCAAAGCACGCACTCATACAAAAATATGCTAATTTTTCTATTAGCAAAATCATAAATATAAGCTGAAAAGGTTTTCAAAACCTCAATATGTTGGCAGCAGTGGGATTTGAACCCACGCCTCCAAAGAGACTGGAGCCTAAATCCAGCGCCTTAGACCACTCGGCCATGCTACCTTAAACAGCATGATAATTAAGCTTCCTTAGAGAAAGTGAAGTACATTTGACAACATTTAAAATTAGTACATTTTGGAAAATGGGCATATCTCTAAACATTAGGCAAAAACAAAGATTCTATCAACAGTCTTTATCTTAACTGAAAACTGCTAAATCATACAAATACAAAAGAAGATTATATCACATGCTAATTTGCATGCTAGCAAAATCATAAGAATAAGTACAAAAACATTTCAAGATCTCATAATACTGGCAGCAGTGAGATTAAAGCATATGCTAATTTTGCATGTTAGCATAATTATAAGAATGAGATAAAAAGGTTTAAAAGAACTCATACTAGTGGCAGCAGTGGGATTTGAACTCACAAGTCTGTTGGAATATGGGTAAGTCTCTTAACAATAGGAAAAATCAATGATTCTTTCAACTGTCTTTTCCTAAACAGAAATTAACACACTCATGAAAATACAAAATCATAAGAATTAGATCAAAGGGTTCTCAAAACCTCATAATAATGGCAGCAGTGGGATTTGAATGGGCATGTCTCTAAACATTAGAAAAAAGCAAGGATTCTTTCAACAGTCTTTATCTGAACTGAAAACTGGAAAATCATGCAAATACAAAAGAAGATTAAATCACATGCTAATTTGCATGTTAGCAAAATCATAAGAATAAGTACAAAAACATTTCAAGATCTCATAATACTGGCAGCAGTGGGTTTAAAGCATATGCTAATTTTGCATGTTAGCATAATTATAAGAATAAGATAAAAAGGTTTAAAAGAACTCATACTAGTGGCATTTGAACCCACAAGTCTGTTAAAATTTAGGTAAGTCTCTAAACTAAAGTCTAAAACTGTCTTTTCCAAAACAGAAATGCACACACTCATGGAAATACAAAATCCTCAGAATTAGATCAAAGGGTTCTCAAAACCTCATAATACTGGCAGCAGTGGGATTTGAACCCACGCCTCCGAAGAGACTGGAGCCTTAATCCAGCACCTTAGACCGCTCGGCCATGCTACCTAATGCATCATTAAAAGAGCTTCCTGAGAGAAAGTTTAGTGTATCTGACTACATTTTAAACTTGTGCATTGTGGAAAATGGATAGGTCTCTAAACAAAAAGGAAAAAGCAATGATTCTATCTTTTGTCTTTTCCAAAAAAGCAAAGCACGCACTCATACAAAAATATGCTAATTTTTCTGTTAGCAAAATCATAAATATAAGCTGAAAAGGTTTTCAAAACCTCAATATGTTGGCAGCAGTGGGATTTGAACCCACGCCTCCAAAGAGACTGGAGCCTAAATCCAGCGCCTTAGACCACTCGGCCATGCTACCTTAAACAGCATGGATAATTAAGCTTCCTTAGAGAAAGTGAAGTACATTTGACAACATTTAAAATTAGTACATTTTGGAAAATGGGCATGTCTCTAAACATTAGGCAAAAACAAAGATTCTATCAACGGTCTTTATCTTAACTGAAAACTGCTAAATCATACAAATACAAAAGAAGATTATATCACATGCTAATTTGCATGCTAGCAAAATCATAAGAATAAGTACAAAAACATTTCAAGATCTCATAATACTGGCAGCAGTGAGATTAAAGCATATGCTAATTTTGCATGTTAGCATAATTATAAGAATAAGATAAAAAGGTTTAAAAGAACTCATACTAGTGGCAGCAGTGGGATTTGAACTCACAAGTCTGTTGGAATATGGGTAAGTTTCTTAACAATAGGAAAAATCAATGATTCTTTCAACTGTCTTTTCCTAAACAGAAATTAACACACTCATGAAAATACAAAATCATAAGAATTAGATCAAAGGGTTCTCAAAACCTCATAATAATGGCAGCAGTGGGATTTGAATGGGCATGTCTCTAAACATTAGAAAAAAGCAAGGATTCTTTCAACAGTCTTTATCTGAACTGAAAACTAGAAAATCATGCAAATACAAAAGAAGATTAAATCACATGCTAATTTGCATGTTAGCAAAATCATAAGAATAAGTACAAAAACATTTCAAGATCTCATAATACTGGCAGCAGTGGGTTTAAAGCATATGCTAATTTTGCATGTTAGCATAATTATAAGAATAAGATAAAAAGGTTTAAAAGAACTCATACTAGTGGCATTTGAACCCACAAGTCTGTTAAAATTTAGGTAAGTCTCTAAACTAAAGTCTAAAACTGTCTTTTCCAAAACAGAAATGCACACACTCATGGAAATACAAAATCCTCAGAATTAGATCAAAGGGTTCTCAAAACCTCATAATACTGGCAGCAGTGGGATTTGAACCCACGCCTCCGAAGAGACTGGAGCCTTAATCCAGCGCCTTAGACCACTCGGCCATGCTACCTAATGCATCATTAAAAGAGCTTCCTGAGAGTAAGTTTAGTGTATCTGACTACATTTTAAACTTGTGCATTGTGGAAAATGGATAGGTCTCTAAACAAAAAGGAAAAAGCAATGATTCTATCTTTTGTCTTTTCCAAAAAAGCAAAGCACGCACTCATACAAAAATATGCTAATTTTTCTATTAGCAAAATCATAAATATAAGCTGAAAAGGTTTTCAAAACCTCAATATGTTGACAGGAGTGGGATTTGAACCCACGCCTCCAAAGAGACTGGAGCCTAAATCCAGCGCCTTAGACCACTCGGCCATGCTACCTTAAACAGCATGGTTAATTAAGCTTCCTTAGAGAAAGTGAAGTACATTTGACAACATTTAAAATTAGTACATTTTGGAAAATGGGCATGTCTCTAAACATTAGGCAAAAACAAAGATTCTATCAACGGTCTTTATCTTAACTGAAAACTGCTAAATCATACAAATACAAAAGAAAATTATATCACATGCTAATTTGCATGCTAGCAAAATCATAAGAATAAGTACAAAAACATTTCAAGATCTCATAATACTGGCAGCAGTGAGATTAAAGCATATGCTAATTTTGCATGTTAGCATAATTATAAGAATGAGATAAAAAGGTTTAAAAGAACTCATACTAGTGGCAGCAGTGGGATTTGAACTCACAAGTCTGTTGGAATATGGGTAAGTCTCTTAACAATAGGAAAAATCAATGATTCTTTCAACTGTCTTTTCCTAAACAGAAATTAACACACTCATGAAAATACAAAATCATAAGAATTAGATCAAAGGGTTCTCAAAACCTCATAATAATGGCAGCAGTGGGATTTGAATGGGCATGTCTCTAAACATTAGAAAAAAGCAAGGATTCTTTCAACAGTCTTTATCTGAACTGAAAACTGGAAAATCATGCAAATACAAAAGAAGATTAAATCACATGCTAATTTGCATGTTAGCAAAATCATAAGAATAAGTACAAAAACATTTCAAGAACTCATAATACTGGCAGCAGTGGGTTTAAAGCATATGCTAATGTTGCATGTTAGCATAATTATAAGAATAAGATAAAAAGGTTTAAAAGAACTCATACTAGTGGCATTTGAACACACAAGTCTGTTAAAATTTAGGTAAGTCTCTAAACTAAAGTCTAAAACTGTCTTTTCCAAAACAGAAATGCACACACTCATGGAAATACAAAATCCTCAGAATTAGATCAAAGGGTTCTCAAAACCTCATAATACTGGCAGCAGTGGGATTTGAACCCACGCCTCCGAAGAGACTGGAGCCTTAATCCAGCGCCTTAGACCGCTCGGCCATGCTACCTAATGCATCATTAAAAGAGCTTCCTTAGAGTAAGTTTAGTGTATCTGACTACATTTTAAACTTGTGCATTGTGGAAAATGGATAGGTCTCTAAACAAAAAGGAAAAAGCAATGATTCTATCTTTTGTCTTTTCCAAAAAAGCAAAGCACGCACTCATACAAAAATATGCTAATTTTTCTGTTAGCAAAATCATAAATATAAGCTGAAAAGGTTTTCAAAATCTCAATATGTTGGCAGCAGTGGGATTTGAACCCACGCCTCCAAAGAGACTGGAGCCTAAATCCAGCGCCTTAGACCACTCGGCCATGCTACCTTAAACAGCATGGATAATTAAGCTTCCTTAGAGAAAGTGAAGTACATTTGACAACATTTAAAATTAGTACATTTTGGAAAATGGGCATGTCTCTAAACATTAGGCAAAAACAAAGATTCTATCAACGGTCTTTATCTTAACTGAAAACTGCTAAATCATACAAATACAAAAGAAGATTATATCACATGCTAATTTGCATGCTAGCAAAATCATAAGAATAAGTACAAAAACATTTCAAGATCTCATAATACTGGCAGAAGTGAGATTAAAGCATATGCTAATTTTGCATGTTAGCATAATTATAAGAATGAGATAAAAAGGTTTAAAAGAACTCATACTAGTGGCAGCAGTGGGATTTGAACTCACAAGTCTGTTGGAATATGGGTAAGTCTCTTAACAATAGGAAAAATCAATGATTCTTTCAACTGTCTTTTCCTAAACAGAAATTAACACACTCATGAAAATACAAAATCATAAGAATTAGATCAAAGGGTTCTCAAAACCTCATAATAATGGCAGCAGTGGGATTTGAATGGGCATGTCTCTAAACATTAGAAAAAAGCAAGGATTCTTTCAACAGTCTTTATCTGAACTGAAAACTGGAAAATCATGCAAATACAAAAGAAGATTAAATCACATGCTAATTTGCATGTTAGCAAAATCATAAGAATAAGTACAAAAACATTTCAAGAACTCATAATACTGGCAGCAGTGGGTTTCAAGCATATGCTAATTTTGCATGTTAGCATAATTATAAGAATAAGATAAAAAGGTTTAAAAGAACTCATACTAGTGGCATTTGAACCCACAAGTCTGTTAAAATTTAGGTAAGTCTCTAAACTAAAGTCTATAACTGTCTTTCCAAAACAGAAATGCACACACTCATGGAAATACAAAATCCTCAGAATTAGATCAAAGGGTTCTCAAAACCTCATAATAATGGCAGCAGTGGGATTTGAATGGGCATGTCTCTAAACATTAGAAAAAAGCAAGGATTCTTTCAACAGTCTTTATCTGAACTGAAAACTGGAAAATCATGCAAATACAAAAGAAGATTAAATCACATGCTAATTTGCATGTTAGCAAAATCATAAGAATAAGTACAAAAACATTTCAAGATCTCATAATACTGGCAGCAGTGGGTTTAAAGCATATGCTAATTTTGCATGTTAGCATAATTATAAGAATAAGATAAAAAGGTTTAAAAGAACTCATACTAGTGGCATTTGAACCCACAAGTCTGTTAAAATTTAGGTAAGTCTCTAAACAATAGGAACAATCAATGATTCTTTCAACTGTCTTTTCCAAAACAGAAATGCACACACTCATGGAAATACAAAATCCTCAGAATTAGATCAAAGGGTTCTCAAAACCTCATAATACTGGCAGCAGTGGGATTTGAACCCACGCCTCCGAAGAGACTGGAGCCTTAATCCAGCGCCTTAAACCGCTCGGCCATGCTACCTAATGCATCATTAAAAGAGCTTCCTTAGAGTAAGTTTAGTGTATCTGACTACATTTTAAACTTGTGCATTGTGGAAAATGGATAGGTCTCTAAACAAAAAGGAAAAAGCAATGATTCTATCTTTTGTCTTTTCCAAAAAAGCAAAGCACGCACTCATACAAAAATATGCTAATTTTTCTATTAGCAAAATCATAAATATAAGCTGGAAAGGTTTTCAAAACCTCAATATGTTGGCAGCAGTGGGATTTGAACCCACGCCTCCAAAGAGACTGAAGCCTAAATCCAGCGCCTTAGACCACTCGGCCATGCTACCTTAAACAGCATGGTTAATTAAGCTTCCTTAGAGAAAGTGAAGTACATTTGACAACATTTAAAATTAGTACATTTTGGAAAATGGGCATGTCTCTAAACATTAGGCAAAAACAAAGATTCTATCAACGGTCTTTATCTTAACTGAAAACTGCTAAATCATACAAATACAAAAGAAGATTATATCACATGCTAATTTGCATGCTAGCAAAATCATAAGAATAAGTACAAAAACATTTCAAGATCTCATTATACTGGCAGCAGTGAGATTAAAGCATATGCTAATTTTGCATGTTAGCATAATTATAAGAATGAGATAAAAAGGTTTAAAAGAACTCATACTAGTGGCATTTGAACCCACAAGTCTGTTAAAATTTAGGTAAGTCTCTAAACTAAAGTCTAAAACTGTCTTTTCCAAAACAGAAATGCACACACTCATGGAAATACAAAATCCTCAGAATTAGATCAAAGGGTTCTCAAAACCTCATAATACTGGCAGCAGTGGGATTTGAACCCACGCCTCCGAAGAGACTGGAGCCTTAATCCAGCGCCTTAGACCACTCGGCCATGCTACCTAATGCATCATTAAAAGAGCTTCCTGAGAGTAAGTTTAGTGTATCTGACTACATTTTAAACTTGTGCATTGTGGAAAATGGATAGGTCTCTAAACAAAAAGGAAAAAGCAATGATTCTATCTTTTGTCTTTTCCAAAAAAGCAAAGCACGCACTCATACAAAAATATGCTAATTTTTCTATTAGCAAAATCATAAATATAAGCTGAAAAGGTTTTCAAAACCTCAATATGTTGACAGGAGTGGGATTTGAACCCACGCCTCCAAAGAGACTGGAGCCTAAATCCAGCGCCTTAGACCACTCGGCCATGCTACCTTAAACAGCATGGTTAATTAAGCTTCCTTAGAGAAAGTGAAGTACATTTGACAACATTTAAAATTAGTACATTTTGGAAAATGGGCATGTCTCTAAACATTAGGCAAAAACAAAGATTCTATCAACGGTCTTTATCTTAACTGAAAACTGCTAAATCATACAAATACAAAAGAAAATTATATCACATGCTAATTTGCATGCTAGCAAAATCATAAGAATAAGTACAAAAACATTTCAAGATCTCATAATACTGGCAGCAGTGAGATTAAAGCATATGCTAATTTTGCATGTTAGCATAATTATAAGAATGAGATAAAAAGGTTTAAAAGAACTCATACTAGTGGCAGCAGTGGGATTTGAACTCACAAGTCTGTTGGAATATGGGTAAGTCTCTTAACAATAGGAAAAATCAATGATTCTTTCAACTGTCTTTTCCTAAACAGAAATTAACACACTCATGAAAATACAAAATCATAAGAATTAGATCAAAGGGTTCTCAAAACCTCATAATAATGGCAGCAGTGGGATTTGAATGGGCATGTCTCTAAACATTAGAAAAAAGCAAGGATTCTTTCAACAGTCTTTATCTGAACTGAAAACTGGAAAATCATGCAAATACAAAAGAAGATTAAATCACATGCTAATTTGCATGTTAGCAAAATCATAAGAATAAGTACAAAAACATTTCAAGAACTCATAATACTGGCAGCAGTGGGTTTAAAGCATATGCTAATGTTGCATGTTAGCATAATTATAAGAATAAGATAAAAAGGTTTAAAAGAACTCATACTAGTGGCATTTGAACACACAAGTCTGTTAAAATTTAGGTAAGTCTCTAAACTAAAGTCTAAAACTGTCTTTTCCAAAACAGAAATGCACACACTCATGGAAATACAAAATCCTCAGAATTAGATCAAAGGGTTCTCAAAACCTCATAATACTGGCAGCAGTGGGATTTGAACCCACGCCTCCGAAGAGACTGGAGCCTTAATCCAGCGCCTTAGACCGCTCGGCCATGCTACCTAATGCATCATTAAAAGAGCTTCCTTAGAGTAAGTTTAGTGTATCTGACTACATTTTAAACTTGTGCATTGTGGAAAATGGATAGGTCTCTAAACAAAAAGGAAAAAGCAATGATTCTATCTTTTGTCTTTTCCAAAAAAGCAAAGCACGCACTCATACAAAAATATGCTAATTTTTCTGTTAGCAAAATCATAAATATAAGCTGAAAAGGTTTTCAAAATCTCAATATGTTGGCAGCAGTGGGATTTGAACCCACGCCTCCAAAGAGACTGGAGCCTAAATCCAGCGCCTTAGACCACTCGGCCATGCTACCTTAAACAGCATGGATAATTAAGCTTCCTTAGAGAAAGTGAAGTACATTTGACAACATTTAAAATTAGTACATTTTGGAAAATGGGCATGTCTCTAAACATTAGGCAAAAACAAAGATTCTATCAACGGTCTTTATCTTAACTGAAAACTGCTAAATCATACAAATACAAAAGAAGATTATATCACATGCTAATTTGCATGCTAGCAAAATCATAAGAATAAGTACAAAAACATTTCAAGATCTCATAATACTGGCAGAAGTGAGATTAAAGCATATGCTAATTTTGCATGTTAGCATAATTATAAGAATGAGATAAAAAGGTTTAAAAGAACTCATACTAGTGGCAGCAGTGGGATTTGAACTCACAAGTCTGTTGGAATATGGGTAAGTCTCTTAACAATAGGAAAAATCAATGATTCTTTCAACTGTCTTTTCCTAAACAGAAATTAACACACTCATGAAAATACAAAATCATAAGAATTAGATCAAAGGGTTCTCAAAACCTCATAATAATGGCAGCAGTGGGATTTGAATGGGCATGTCTCTAAACATTAGAAAAAAGCAAGGATTCTTTCAACAGTCTTTATCTGAACTGAAAACTGGAAAATCATGCAAATACAAAAGAAGATTAAATCACATGCTAATTTGCATGTTAGCAAAATCATAAGAATAAGTACAAAAACATTTCAAGAACTCATAATACTGGCAGCAGTGGGTTTCAAGCATATGCTAATTTTGCATGTTAGCATAATTATAAGAATAAGATAAAAAGGTTTAAAAGAACTCATACTAGTGGCATTTGAACCCACAAGTCTGTTAAAATTTAGGTAAGTCTCTAAACTAAAGTCTATAACTGTCTTTCCAAAACAGAAATGCACACACTCATGGAAATACAAAATCCTCAGAATTAGATCAAAGGGTTCTCAAAACCTCATAATAATGGCAGCAGTGGGATTTGAATGGGCATGTCTCTAAACATTAGAAAAAAGCAAGGATTCTTTCAACAGTCTTTATCTGAACTGAAAACTGGAAAATCATGCAAATACAAAAGAAGATTAAATCACATGCTAATTTGCATGTTAGCAAAATCATAAGAATAAGTACAAAAACATTTCAAGATCTCATAATACTGGCAGCAGTGGGTTTAAAGCATATGCTAATTTTGCATGTTAGCATAATTATAAGAATAAGATAAAAAGGTTTAAAAGAACTCATACTAGTGGCATTTGAACCCACAAGTCTGTTAAAATTTAGGTAAGTCTCTAAACAATAGGAACAATCAATGATTCTTTCAACTGTCTTTTCCAAAACAGAAATGCACACACTCATGGAAATACAAAATCCTCAGAATTAGATCAAAGGGTTCTCAAAACCTCATAATACTGGCAGCAGTGGGATTTGAACCCACGCCTCCGAAGAGACTGGAGCCTTAATCCAGCGCCTTAAACCGCTCGGCCATGCTACCTAATGCATCATTAAAAGAGCTTCCTTAGAGTAAGTTTAGTGTATCTGACTACATTTTAAACTTGTGCATTGTGGAAAATGGATAGGTCTCTAAACAAAAAGGAAAAAGCAATGATTCTATCTTTTGTCTTTTCCAAAAAAGCAAAGCACGCACTCATACAAAAATATGCTAATTTTTCTATTAGCAAAATCATAAATATAAGCTGGAAAGGTTTTCAAAACCTCAATATGTTGGCAGCAGTGGGATTTGAACCCACGCCTCCAAAGAGACTGAAGCCTAAATCCAGCGCCTTAGACCACTCGGCCATGCTACCTTAAACAGCATGGTTAATTAAGCTTCCTTAGAGAAAGTGAAGTACATTTGACAACATTTAAAATTAGTACATTTTGGAAAATGGGCATGTCTCTAAACATTAGGCAAAAACAAAGATTCTATCAACGGTCTTTATCTTAACTGAAAACTGCTAAATCATACAAATACAAAAGAAGATTATATCACATGCTAATTTGCATGCTAGCAAAATCATAAGAATAAGTACAAAAACATTTCAAGATCTCATTATACTGGCAGCAGTGAGATTAAAGCATATGCTAATTTTGCATGTTAGCATAATTATAAGAATGAGATAAAAAGGTTTAAAAGAACTCATACTAGTGGCAGCAGTGGGATTTGAACTCACAAGTCTGTTGGAATATGGGTACGTCTCTTAACAATAGGAAAAATCAATGATTCTTTCAACTGTCTTTTCCTAAACAGAAATTAACACACTCATGAAAATACAAAATCATAAGAATTAGATCAAAGGGTTCTCAAAACCTCATAATAATGGCAGCAGTGGGATTTGAATGGGCATGTCTCTAAACATTAGAAAAAAGCAAGGATTCTTTCAACAGTCTTTATCTGAACTGAAAACTGCAAAATCATGCAAATACAAAAGAAGATTAAATCACATGCTAATTTGCATGTTAGCAAAATCATAAGAATAAGTACAAAAACATTTCAAGATCTCATAATACTGGCAGCAGTGGGTTTAAAGCATATGCTAATTTTGCATGTTAGCATAATTATAAGAATAAGATAAAAAGGTTTAAAAGAACTCATACTAGTGGCATTTGAACCCACAAGTCTGTTAAAATTTAGGTAAGTCTCTAAACTAAAGTCTAAAACTGTCTTTTCCAAAACAGAAATGCACACACTCATGGAAATACAAAATCCTCAGAATTAGATCAAAGTGTTCTCAAAACCTCATAATACTGGCAGCAGTGGGATTTGAACCCACGCCTCCAAAGAGACTGGAGCCTAAATCCAACGCCTTAGACCACTCGGCCATGCTACCTAATGCATCATTAAAAGAGCTTCCTGAGAGTAAGTTTAGTGTATCTGACTACATTTTAAACTTGTGTATTGTGGAAAATGGATAGGTCTCTAAACAAAAAGGAAAAAGCAATGATTCTATCTTTTGTCTTTTCCAAAAAAGCAAAGCACGCACTCATACAAAAATATGCTAATTTTTCTATTAGCAAAATCATAAATATAAGCTGAAAAGGTTTTCAAAACCTCAATATGTTGGCAGCAGTGGGATTTGAACCCACGCCTCCAAAGAGACTGGAGCCTAAATACAGCGCCTTAGACCACTCGGCCATGCTACCTTAAACAGCATGGTTAGTTAAGCTTCCTTATAGAAAGTGAAGTACATTTGACAACATTTAAAATTAGTACATTTTGGAAAATGGGCATGTCTCTAAACATTAGGCAAAAACAAAGATTCTATCAACGGTCTTTATCTTAACTGAAAACTGCTAAATCATACAAATACAAAAGAAAATTATATCACATGCTAATTTGCATGCTAGCAAAATCATAAGAATAAGTACAAAAACATTTCAAGATCTCATAATACTGGCAGCAGTGAGATTAAAGCATATGCTAATTTTGCATGTTAGCATAATTATAAGAATGAGATAAAAAGGTTTAAAAGAACTCATACTAGTGGCAGCAGTGGGATTTGAACTCACAAGTCTGTTGGAATATGGGTAAGTCTCTTAACAATAGGAAAAATCAATGATTCTTTCAACTGTCTTTTCCTAAACAGAAATTAACACACTCATGAAAATACAAAATCATAAGAATTAGATCAAAGGGTTCTCAAAACCTCATAATAATGGCAGCAGTGGGATTTGAATGGGCATGTCTCTAAACATTAGAAAAAAGCAAGGATTCTTTCAACAGTCTTTATCTGAACTGAAAACTGGAAAATCATGCAAATACAAAAGAAGATTTAATCACATGCTAATTTGCATGTTAGCAAAATCATAAGAATAAGTACAAAAACATTTCAAGAACTCATAATACTGGCAGCAGTGGGTTTAAAGCATATGCTAATTTTGCATGTTAGCATAATTATAAGAATAAGATAAAAAGGTTTAAAAGAACTCATACTAGTGGCATTTGAACCCACAAGTCTGTTAAAATTTAGGTAAGTCTCTAAACTAAAGTCTAAAACTGTCTTTTCCAAAACAGAAATGCACACACTCATGGAAATACAAAATCCTCAGAATTAGATCAAAGGGTTCTCAAAACCTCATAACACTGGCAGCAGTGGGATTTGAACCCACGCCTCCAAAGAGACTGGAGCCTAAATCCAACGCCTTAGACCACTCGGCCATGCTACCTAATGCATCATTAAAAGAGCTTCCTGAGAGTAAGTTTAGTGTATCTGACTACATTTTAAACTTGTGCATTGTGGAAAATGGATAGGTCTCTAAACAAAAAGGAAAAAGCAATGATTCTATCTTTTGTCTTTTCCAAAAAAGCAAAGCACGCACTCATACAAAAATATGCTAATTTTTCTATTAGCAAAATCATAAATATAAGCTGAAAAGGTTTTCAAAACCTCAATATGTTGGCAGCAGTGGGATTTGAACCCACGCCTCCAAAGAGACTGGAGCCTAAATCCAGCGCCTTAGACCACTCGGCCATGCTACCTTAAACAGCATGGTTAGTTAAGCTTCCTTATAGAAAGTGAAGTACATTTGACAACATTTAAAATTAGTACATTTTGGAAAATGGGCATGTCTCTAAACATTAGGCAAAAACAAAGATTCTATCAACGGTCTTTATCTTAACTGAAAACTGCTAAATCATACAAATACAAAAGAAAATTATATCACATGCTAATTTGCATGCTAGCAAAATCATAAGAATAAGTACAAAAACATTTCAAGATCTCATAATACTGGCAGCAGTGAGATTAAAGCATATGCTAATTTTGCATGTTAGCATAATTATAAGAATGAGATAAAAAGGTTTAAAAGAACTCATACTAGTGGCAGCAGTGGGATTTGAACTCACAAGTCTGTTGGAATATGGGTAAGTCTCTTAACAATAGGAAAAATCAATGATTCTTTCAACTGTCTTTTCCTAAACAGAAATTAACACACTCATGAAAATACAAAATCATAAGAATTAGATCAAAGGGTTCTCAAAACCTCATAATAATGGCAGCAGTGGGATTTGAATGGGCATGTCTCTAAACATTAGAAAAAAGCAAGGATTCTTTCAACAGTCTTTATCTGAACTGAAAACTGGAAAATCATGCAAATACAAAAGAAGATTTAATCACATGCTAATTTGCATGTTAGCAAAATCATAAGAATAAGTACAAAAACATTTCAAGAACTCATAATACTGGCAGCAGTGGGTTTAAAGCATATGCTAATTTTGCATGTTAGCATAATTATAAGAATAAGATAAAAAGGTTTAAAAGAACTCATACTAGTGGCATTTGAACCCACAAGTCTGTTAAAATTTAGGTAAGTCTCTAAACTAAAGTCTAAAACTGTCTTTTCCAAAACAGAAATGCACACACTCATGGAAATACAAAATCCTCAGAATTAGATCAAAGGGTTCTCAAAACCTCAATATGTTGGCAGCAGTGGGATTTGAACCCACGCCTCCAAAGAGACTGGAGCCTAAATACAGCGCCTTAGACCACTCGGCCATGCTACCTTAAACAGCATGGTTAGTTAAGCTTCCTTAGAGAAAGTGAAGTACATTTGACAACATTTAAAATTAGTACATTTTGGAAAATGGGCATGTCTCTAAACATTAGGCAAAAACAAAGATTCTATCAACGGTCTTTATCTTAACTGAAAACTGCTAAATCATACAAATACAAAAGAAGATTATATCACATGCTAATTTGCATGCTAGCAAAATCATAAGAATAAGTACAAAAACATTTCAAGATCTCATAATACTGGCAGCAGTGAGATTAAAGCATATGCTAATTTTGCATGTTAGCATAATTATAAGAATGAGATAAAAAGGTTTAAAAGAACTCATACTAGTGGCAGCAATGGGATTTGAACTCACAAGTCTGTTGGAATATGGGTAAGTCTCTTAACAATAGGAAAAATCAATGATTCTTTCAACTGTCTTTTCCTAAACAGAAACTAACACACTCATGAAAATACAAAATCATAAGAATTAGATCAAAGGGTTCTCAAAACCTCATAATAATGGCAGCAGTGGGATTTGAATGGGCATATCTCTAAACATTAGAAAAAAGCAAGGATTCTTTCAACAGTCTTTATCTGAACTGAAAACTAGAAAATCATGCAAATACAAAAGAAGATTAAATCACATGCTAATTTGCATGTTAGCAAAATCATAAGAATAAGTACAAAAACATTTCAAGATCTCATAATACTGGCAGCAGTGGGTTTAAAGCATATGCTAATTTTGCATGTTAGCATAATTATAAGAATAAGATAAAAAGGTTTAAAAGAACTCATACTAGTGGCATTTGAACCCACAAGTCTGTTAAAATTTAGGTAAGTCTCTAAACTAAAGTCTAAAACTGTCTTTTCCAAAACAGAAATGCACACACTCATGGAAATACAAAATCCTCAGAATTAGATCAAAGGGTTCTCAAAACCTCATAACACTGGCAGCAGTGGGATTTGAACCCACGCCTCCAAAGAGACTGGAGCCTAAATCCAACGCCTTAGACCACTCGGCCATGCTACCTAATGCATCATTAAAAGAGCTTCCTGAGAGTAAGTTTAGTGTATCTGACTACATTTTAAACTTGTGCATTGTGGAAAATGGATAGGTCTCTAAACAAAAAGGAAAAAGCAATGATTCTATCTTTTGTCTTTTCCAAAAAAGCAAAGCACGCACTCATACAAAAATATGCTAATTTTTCTATTAGCAAAATCATAAATATAAGCTGAAAAGGTTTTCAAAACCTCAATATGTTGGCAGCAGTGGGATTTGAACCCACGCCTCCAATGAGACTGGAGCCTAAATCCAGCGCCTTAGACCACTCGGCCATGCTACCTTAAACAGCATGGTTAGTTAAGCTTCCTTATAGAAAGTGAAGTACATTTGACAACATTTAAAATTAGTACATTTTGGAAAATGGGCATGTCTCTAAACATTAGGCAAAAACAAAGATTCTATCAACGGTCTTTATCTTAACTGAAAACTGCTAAATCATACAAATACAAAAGAAAATTATATCACATGCTAATTTGCATGCTAGCAAAATCATAAGAATAAGTACAAAAACATTTCAAGATCTCATAATACTGGCAGCAGTGAGATTAAAGCATATGCTAATTTTGCATGTTAGCATAATTATAAGAATGAGATAAAAAGGTTTAAAAGAACTCATACTAGTGGCAGCAGTGGGATTTGAACTCACAAGTCTGTTGGAATATGGGTAAGTCTCTTAACAATAGGAAAAATCAATGATTCTTTCAACTGTCTTTTCCTAAACAGAAATTAACACACTCATGAAAATACAAAATCATAAGAATTAGATCAAAGGGTTCTCAAAACCTCATAATAATGGCAGCAGTGGGATTTGAATGGGCATGTCTCTAAACATTAGAAAAAAGCAAGGATTCTTTCAACAGTCTTTATCTGAACTGAAAACTGGAAAATCATGCAAATACAAAAGAAGATTTAATCACATGCTAATTTGCATGTTAGCAAAATCATAAGAATAAGTACAAAAACATTTCAAGAACTCATAATACTGGCAGCAGTGGGTTTAAAGCATATGCTAATTTTGCATGTTAGCATAATTATAAGAATAAGATAAAAAGGTTTAAAAGAACTCATACTAGTGGCATTTGAACCCACAAGTCTGTTAAAATTTAGGTAAGTCTCTAAACTAAAGTCTAAAACTGTCTTTTCCAAAACAGAAATGCACACACTCATGGAAATACAAAATCCTCAGAATTAGATCAAAGGGTTCTCAAAACCTCATAATACTGGCAGCAGTGGGATTTAAACCCACGCCTCCGAAGAGACTGGAGCCTTAATCCAGCGCCTTAGACCGCTCGGCCATGCTACCTAATGCATCATTAAAAGAGCTTCCTGAGAGTAAGTTTAGTGTATCTGACTATATTTTAAACTTGTGCATTGTGGAAAATGGATAGGTCTCTAAACAAAAAGGAAAAAGCAATGATTCTATCTTTTGTCTTTTCCAAAAAAGCAAAGCACGCACTCATACAAAAATATGCTAATTTTTCTATTAGCAAAATCATAAATATAAGCTGAAAAGGTTTTCAAAACCTCAATATGTTGGCAGCAGTGGGATTTGAACCCACGCCTCCAAAGAGACTGGAGCCTAAATCCAGCGCCTTAGACCACTCGGCCATGCTACCTTAAACAGCATGGTTAATTAAGCTTCCTTAGAGAAAGTGAAATACATTTGACAACATTTAAAATTAGTACATTTTGGAAAATGGTCATGTCTCTAAACATTAGGCAAAAACAAAGATTCTATCAACGGTCTTTATCTTAACTGAAAACTGCTAAATCATACAAATACAAAAGAAGATTATATCACATGCTAATTTGCATGCTAGCAAAATCATAAGAATAAGTACAAAAACATTTCAAGATCTCATAATACTGGCAGCAGTGAGATTAAAGCATATGCTAATTTTGCATGTTAGCATAATTATAAGAATGAGATAAAAAGGTTTAAAAGAACTCATACTAGTGGCAGCAGTGGGATTTGAACTCACAAGTCTGTTGGAATATGGGTAAGTCTCTTAACAATAGGAAAAATCAATGATTCTTTCAACTGTCTTTTCCTAAACAGAAATTAACACACTCATGAAAATACAAAATCATAAGAATTAGATCAAAGGGTTCTCAAAACCTCATAATAATGGCAGCAGTGGGATTTGAATGGGCATGTCTCTAAACATTAGAAAAAAGCAAGGATTCTTTCAACAGTCTTTATCTGAACTGAAAACTGGAAAATCATGCAAATACAAAAGAAGATTAAATCACATGCTAATGTGCATGTTAGCAAAATCATAAGAATAAGTACAAAAACATTTCAAGAACTCATAATACTGGCAGCAGTGGGTTTAAAGCATATGCTAATTTTGCATGTTAGCATAATTATAAGAATAAGATAAAAAGGTTTAAAAGAACTCATACTAGTGGCATTTGAACCCACAAGTCTGTTAAAATTTAGGTAAGTCTCTAAACTAAAGTCTAAAACTGTCTTTTCCAAAACAGAAATGCACACACTCATGGAAATACAAAATCCTCAGAATTAGATCAAAGGGTTCTCAAAACCTCAATATGTTGGCAGCAGTGGGATTTGAACCCACGCCTCCAAAGAGACTGGAGCCTAAATCCAGCGCCTTAGACCACTCGGCCATGCTACCTTAAACAGCATGGTTAATTAAGCTTCCTTAGAGAAAGTGAAGTACATTTGACAACATTTAAAATTAGTACATTTTGGAAAATGGGCATGTCTCTAAACATTAGGCAAAAACAAAGATTCTATCAACGGTCTTTATCTTAACTGAAAACTGCTAAATCATACAAATACAAAAGAAGATTATATCACATGCTAATTTGCATGCTAGCAAAATCATAAGAATAAGTACAAAAACATTTCAAGATCTCATAATACTGGCAGCAGTGAGATTAAAGCATATGCTAATTTTGCATGTTAGCATAATTATAAGAATGAGATAAAAAGGTTTAAAAGAACTCATACTAGTGGCAGCAATGGGATTTGAACTCACAAGTCTGTTGGAATATGGGTAAGTCTCTTAACAATAGGAAAAATCAATGATTCTTTCAACTGTCTTTTCCTAAACAGAAACTAACACACTCATGAAAATACAAAATCATAAGAATTAGATCAAAGGGTTCTCAAAACCTCATAATAATGGCAGCAGTGGGATTTGAATGGGCATATCTCTAAACATTAGAAAAAAGCAAGGATTCTTTCAACAGTCTTTATCTGAACTGAAAACTAGAAAATCATGCAAATACAAAAGAAGATTAAATCACATGCTAATTTGCATGTTAGCAAAATCATAAGAATAAGTACAAAAACATTTCAAGATCTCATAATACTGGCAGCAGTGGGTTTAAAGCATATGCTAATTTTGCATGTTAGCATAATTATAAGAATAAGATAAAAAGGTTTAAAAGAACTCATACTAGTGGCATTTGAACCCACAAGTCTGTTAAAATTTAGGTAAGTCTCTAAACTAAAGTCTAAAACTGTCTTTTCCAAAACAGAAATGCACACACTCATGGAAATACAAAATCCTCAGAATTAGATCAAAGGGTTCTCAAAACCTCATAATACTGGCAGCAGTGGGATTTGAACCCACGCCTCCGAAGAGACTGGAGCCTTAATCCAGCGCCTTAGACTGCTCGGCCATGCTACCTAATGCATCATTAAAAGAGCTTCCTGAGAGTAAGTTTAGTGTATCTGACTACATTTTAAACTTGTGCATTGTGGAAAATGGATAGGTCTCTAAACAAAAAGGAAAAAGCAATGATTCTATCTTTTGTCTTTTCCAAAAAAGCAAAGCACGCGCTCATACAAAAATATGCTAATTTTTCTATTAGCAAAATCATAAATATAAGCTGAAAAGGTTTTCAAAACCTCAATATGTTGGCAGCAGTGGGATTTGAACCCACGCCTCCAAAGAGACTGGAGCCTAAATCCAGCGCCTTAGACCACTCGGCCATGCTACCTTAAACAGCATGGTTAATTAAGCTTCCTTAGAGAAAGTGAAATACATTTGACAACATTTAAAATTAGTACATTTTGGAAAATGGTCATGTCTCTAAACATTAGGCAAAAACAAAGATTCTATCAACGGTCTTTATCTTAACTGAAAACTGCTAAATCATACAAATACAAAAGAAGATTATATCACATGCTAATTTGCATGCTAGCAAAATCATAAGAATAAGTACAAAAACATTTCAAGATCTCATAATACTGGCAGCAGTGAGATTAAAGCATATGCTAATTTTGCATGTTAGCATAATTATAAGAATGAGATAAAAAGGTTTAAAAGAACTCATACTAGTGGCAGCAGTGGGATTTGAACTCACAAGTCTGTTGGAATATGGGTAAGTCTCTTAACAATAGGAAAAATCAATGATTCTTTCAACTGTCTTTTCCTAAACAGAAATTAACACACTCATGAAAATACAAAATCATAAGAATTAGATCAAAGGGTTCTCAAAACCTCATAATAATGGCAGCAGTGGGATTTGAATGGGCATGTCTCTAAACATTAGAAAAAAGCAAGGATTCTTTCAACAGTCTTTATCTGAACTGAAAACTGGAAAATCATGCAAATACAAAAGAAGATTAAATCACATGCTAATGTGCATGTTAGCAAAATCATAAGAATAAGTACAAAAACATTTCAAGAACTCATAATACTGGCAGCAGTGGGTTTAAAGCATATGCTAATTTTGCATGTTAGCATAATTATAAGAATAAGATAAAAAGGTTTAAAAGAACTCATACTAGTGGCATTTGAACCCACAAGTCTGTTAAAATTTAGGTAAGTCTCTAAACTAAAGTCTAAAACTGTCTTTTCCAAAACAGAAATGCACACACTCATGGAAATACAAAATCCTCAGAATTAGATCAAAGGGTTCTCAAAACCTCATAATACTGGCAGCAGTGGGATTTGAACCCACGCCTCCGAAGAGACTGGAGCCTTAATCCAGTGCCTTAGACCGCTCGGCCATGCTACCTAATGCATCATTAAAAGAGCTTCCTGAGAGTAAGTTTAGTGTATCTGACTACATTTTAAACTTGTGCATTGTGGAAAATGGATAGGTCTCTAAACAAAAAGGAAAAAGCAATGATTCTATCTTTTGTCTTTTCCAAAAAAGCAAAGCACGCACTCATACAAAAATATGCTAATTTTTCTATTAGCAAAATCATAAATATAAGCTGAAAAGGTTTTCAAAACCTCAATATGTTGGCAGCAGTGGGATTTGAACCCACGCCTCCAAAGAGACTGGAGCCTAAATCCAGCGCCTTAGACCACTCGGCCATGCTACCTTAAACAGCATGGTTAATTAAGCTTCCTTAGAGAAAGTGAAGTACATTTGACAACATTTAAAATTAGTACATTTTGGAAAATGGGCATGTCTCTAAACATTAGGCAAAAACAAAGATTCTATCAACGGTCTTTATCTTAACTGAAAACTGCTAAATCATACAAATACAAAAGAAAATTATATCACATGCTAATTTGCATGCTAGCAAAATCATAAGAATAAGTACAAAAACATTTCAAGATCTCATAATACTGGCAGCAGTGAGATTAAAGCATATGCTAATTTTGCATGTTAGCATAATTATAAGAATGAGATAAAAAGGTTTAAAAGAACTCATACTAGTGGCATTTGAACTCACAAGTCTGTTGGAATATGGGTAAGTCTCTTAACAATAGGAATAATCAATGATTCTTTCAACTGTCTTTTCCTAAACAGAAATTAACACACTCATGAAAATACAAAATCATAAGAATTAGATCAAAGGGTTCTCAAAACCTCATAATAATGGCAGCAGTGGGATTTGAATGGGCATGTCTCTAAACATTAGAAAAAAGCAAGGATTCTTTCAACAGTCTTTATCTGAACTGAAAACTGGAAAATCATGCAAATACAAAAGAAGATTAAATCACATGCTAATGTGCATGTTAGCAAAATCATAAGAATAAGTACAAAAACATTTCAAGAACTCATAATACTGGCAGCAGTGGGTTTAAAGCATATGCTAATTTTGCATGTTAGCATAATTATAAGAATAAGATAAAAAGGTTTAAAAGAACTCATACTAGTGGCATTTGAACCCACAAGTCTGTTAAAATTTAGGTAAGTCTCTAAACTAAAGTCTAAAACTGTCTTTTCCAAAACAGAAATGCACACACTCATGGAAATACAAAATCCTCAGAATTAGATCAAAGGGTTCTCAAAACCTCATAATACTGGCAGCAGTGGGATTTGAACCCACGCCTCCGAAGAGACTGGAGCCTTAATCCAGCGCCTTAGACCGCTCGGCCATGCTACCTAATGCATCATTAAAAGAGCTTCCTGAGAGTAAGTTTAGTGTATCTGACTACATTTTAAACTTGTGCATTGTGGAAAATGGATAGGTCTCTAAACAAAAAGGAAAAAGCAATGATTCTATCTTTTGTCTTTTCCAAAAAAGCAAAGCACGCACTCATACAAAAATATGCTAATTTTTCTATTAGCAAAATCATAAATATAAGCTGAAAAGGTTTTCAAAACCTCAATATGTTGGCAGTAGTGGGATTTGAACCCACGCCTCCAAAGAGACTGGAGCCTAAATCCAGCGCCTTAGACCACTCGGCCATGCTACCTTAAACAGCATGGTTAATTAAGCTTCCTTAGAGAAAGTGAAGTACATTTGACAACATTTAAAATTAGTACATTTTGGAAAATGGGCATGTCTCTAAACATTAGGCAAAAACAAAGATTCTATCAACGGTCTTTATCTTAACTGAAAACTGCTAAATCATACAAATACAAAAGAAGATTATATCACATGCTAATTTGCATGCTAGCAAAATCATAAGAATAAGTACAAAAACATTTCAAGATCTCATAATACTGGCAGCAGTGAGATTAAAGCATATGCTAATTTTGCATGTTAGCATAATTATAAGAATTAGAAAAAAAGGTTTAAAAGAACTCATACTAGTGGCAGCAGTGGGATTTGAACTCACAAGTCTGTTGGAATATGGGTAAGCCTCTTAACAATAGGAAAAATCAATGATTCTTTCAACTGTCTTTTCCTAAACAGAAACTAACACACTCATGAAAATACAAAATCATAAGAATTAGATCAAAGGGTTCTCAAAACCTCATAATAATGGCAGCAGTGGGATTTGAATGGGCATGTCTCTAAACATTAGAAAAAAGCAAGGATTCTTTCAACAGTCTTTATCTGAACTGAAAACTAGAAAATCATGCAAATACAAAAGAAGATTAAATCACATGCTAATTTGCATGTTAGCAAAATCATAAGAATAAGTACAAAAACATTTCAAGATCTCATAATACTGGCAGCAGTGGGTTTAAAGCATATGCTAATTTTGCATGTTAGCATAATTATAAGAATAAGATAAAAAGGTTTAAAAGAACTCATACTAGTGGCATTTGAACCCACAAGTCTGTTAAAATTTAGATAAGTCTCTAAACTAAAGTCTAAAACTGTCTTTTCCAAAACAGAAATGCACACACTCATGGAAATACAAAATCCTCAGAATTAGATCAAAGGGTTCTCAAAACCTCATAATACTGGCAGCAGTGGGATTTGAACACACGCCTCCGAAGAGACTGGAGCCTTAATCCAGCGCCTTAGACTGCTCGGCCATGCTACCTAATGCATCATTAAAAGAGCTTCCTGAGAGTAAGTTTAGTGTATCTGACTACATTTTAAACTTGTGCATTGTGGAAAATGGATAGGTCTCTAAACAAAAAGGAAAAAGCAATGATTCTATCTTTTGTCTTTTCCAAAAAAGCAAAGCACGCGCTCATACAAAAATATGCTAATTTTTCTATTAGCAAAATCATAAATATAAGCTGAAAGGGTTTTCAAAACCTCAATATGTTGGCAGCAGTGGGATTTGAACCCACGCCTCCAAAGAGACTGGAGCCTAAATCCAGCGCCTTAGACCACTCGGCCATGCTACCTTAAACAGCATGGTTAATTAAGCTTCCTTAGAGAAAGTGAAGTACATTTGACAACATTTAAAATTAGTACATTTTGGAAAATGGTCATGTCTCTAAACATTAGGCAAAAACAAAGATTCTATCAACGGTCTTTATCTTAACTGAAAACTGCTAAATCATACAAATACAAAAGAAGATTATATCACATGCTAATTTGCATGCTAGCAAAATCATAAGAATAAGTACAAAAACATTTCAAGATCTCATAATCCTGGCAGCAGTGAGATTAAAGCATATGCTAATTTTGCATGTTAGCATAATTATAAGAATGAGATAAAAAGGTTTAAAAGAACTCATACTAGTGGCAGCAGTGGGATTTGAACTCACAAGTCTGTTGGAATATGGGTAAGTCTCTTAACAATAGGAAAAATCAATGATTCTTTCAACTGTCTTTTCCTAAACAGAAATTAACACACTCATGAAAATACAAAATCATAAGAATTAGATCAAAGGGTTCTCAAAACCTCATAATAATGGCAGCAGTGGGATTTGAATGGGCATGTCTCTAAACATTAGAAAAAAGCAAGGATTCTTTCAACAGTCTTTATCTGAACTGAAAACTGGAAAATCATGCAAATACAAAAGAAGATTAAATCACATGCTAATGTGCATGTTAGCAAAATCATAAGAATAAGTACAAAAACATTTCAAGAACTCATAATACTGGCAGCAGTGGGTTTAAAGCATATGCTAATTTTGCATGTTAGCATAATTATAAGAATAAGATAAAAAGGTTTAAAAGAACTCATACTAGTGGCATTTGAACCCACAAGTCTGTTAAAATTTAGGTAAGTCTCTAAACTAAAGTCTAAAACTGTCTTTTCCAAAGCAGAAATGCACACACTCATGGAAATACAAAATCCTCAGAATTAGATCAAAGGGTTCTCAAAACCTCATAATACTGGCAGCAGTGGGATTTGAACACACGCCTCCGAAGAGACTGGAGCCTTAATCCAGCGACTTAGACCGCTCGGCCATGCGACCTAATGCATCATTAAAAGAGCTTCCTTAGAGTAAGTTTAGTGTATCTGACTACATTTTAAACTTGTGCATTGTGGAAAATGGATAGGTCTCTAAACAAAAAGGAAAAAGCAATGATTCTATCTTTTGTCTTTTCCAAAAAAGCAAAGCACGCACTCATACAAAAATATGCTAATTTTTCTGTTAGCAAAATCATAAATATAAGCTGAAAAGGTTTTCAAAACCTCAATATGTTGGCAGCAGTGGGATTTGAACCCACGCCTCCAAAGAGACTGAAGCCTAAATCCAGCGCCTTAGACCACTTGGCCATGCTACCTTAAACAGCATGGTTACTTAAGCTTCCTTAGAGAAAGTGAAGTACATTTGACAACATTTAAAATTACTACATTTTGGAAAATGGGCATGTCTCTAAACATTAGGCAAAAACAAAGATTCTATCAACGGTCTTTATCTTAACTGAAAACTGCTAAATCATACAAATACAAAAGAAGATTATATCACATGCTAATTTGCATGCTAGCAAAATCATAAGAATAAGTACAAAAACATTTCAAGATCTCATAATACTGGCAGAAGTGAGATTAAAGCATATGCTAATTTTGCATGTTAGCATAATTATAAGAATGAGATAAAAAGGTTTAAAAGAACTCATACTAGTGGCAGCAGTGGGATTTGAACTCACAAGTCTGTTGGAATATGGGTAAGTCTCTTAACAATAGGAAAAATCAATGATTCTTTCAACTGTCTTTTCCTAAACAGAAATTAACACACTCATGAAAATACAAAATCATAAGAATTAGATCAAAGGGTTCTCAAAACCTCATAATAATGGCAGCAGTGGGATTTGAATGGGCATGTCTCTAAACATTAGAAAAAAGCAAGGATTCTTTCAACAGTCTTTATCTGAACTGAAAACTAGAAAATCATGCAAATACAAAAGAAGATTAAATCACATGCTAATTTGCATGTTAGCAAAATCATAAGAATAAGTACAAAAACATTTCAAGATCTCATAATACTGGCAGCAGTGGGTTTAAAGCATATGCTAATTTTGCATGTTAGCATAATTATAAGAATAAGATAAAAAGGTTTAAAAGAACTCATACTAGTGGCATTTGAACCCACAAGTCTGTTAAAATTTAGGTAAGTCTCTAAACTAAAGTCTAAAACTGTCTTTTCCAAAACAGAAATGCACACACTCATGGAAATACAAAATCCTCAGAATTAGATCAAAGGGTTCTCAAAACCTCATAATACTGGCAGCAGTGGGATTTGAACCCACGCCTCCGAAGAGACTGGAGCCTTAATCCAGCGCCTTAGACCGCTCGGCCATGCTACCTAATGCATCATTAAAAGAGCTTCCTTAGAGTAAGTTTAGTGTATCTGACTACATTTTAAACTTGTGCATTGTGGAAAATGGATAGGTCTCTAAACAAAAAGGAAAAAGCAATGATTCTATCTTTTGTCTTTTCCAAAAAAGCAAAGCACGCACTCATACAAAAATATGCTAATTTTTCTGTTAGCAAAATCATAAATATAAGCTGAAAAGGTTTTCAAAATCTCAATATGTTGGCAGCAGTGGGATTTGAACCCACGCCTCCAAAGAGACTGGAGCCTAAATCCAGCGCCTTAGACCACTCGGCCATGCTACCTTAAACAGCATGGATAATTAAGCTTCCTTAGAGAAAGTGAAGTACATTTGACAACATTTAAAATTAGTACATTTTGGAAAATGGGCATGTCTCTAAACATTAGGCAAAAACAAAGATTCTATCAACGGTCTTTATCTTAACTGAAAACTGCTAAATCATACAAATACAAAAGAAGATTATATCACATGCTAATTTGCATGCTAGCAAAATCATAAGAATAAGTACAAAAACATTTCAAGATCTCATAATACTGGCAGAAGTGAGATTAAAGCATATGCTAATTTTGCATGTTAGCATAATTATAAGAATGAGATAAAAAGGTTTAAAAGAACTCATACTAGTGGCAGCAGTGGGATTTGAACTCACAAGTCTGTTGGAATATGGGTAAGTCTCTTAACAATAGGAAAAATCAATGATTCTTTCAACTGTCTTTTCCTAAACAGAAATTAACACACTCATGAAAATACAAAATCATAAGAATTAGATCAAAGGGTTCTCAAAACCTCATAATAATGGCAGCAGTGGGATTTGAATGGGCATGTCTCTAAACATTAGAAAAAAGCAAGGATTCTTTCAACAGTCTTTATCTGAACTGAAAACTGGAAAATCATGCAAATACAAAAGAAGATTAAATCACATGCTAATTTGCATGTTAGCAAAATCATAAGAATAAGTACAAAAACATTTCAAGAACTCATAATACTGGCAGCAGTGGGTTTCAAGCATATGCTAATTTTGCATGTTAGCATAATTATAAGAATAAGATAAAAAGGTTTAAAAGAACTCATACTAGTGGCATTTGAACCCACAAGTCTGTTAAAATTTAGGTAAGTCTCTAAACTAAAGTCTATAACTGTCTTTCCAAAACAGAAATGCACACACTCATGGAAATACAAAATCCTCAGAATTAGATCAAAGGGTTCTCAAAACCTCATAATAATGGCAGCAGTGGGATTTGAATGGGCATGTCTCTAAACATTAGAAAAAAGCAAGGATTCTTTCAACAGTCTTTATCTGAACTGAAAACTGGAAAATCATGCAAATACAAAAGAAGATTAAATCACATGCTAATTTGCATGTTAGCAAAATCATAAGAATAAGTACAAAAACATTTCAAGAACTCATAATACTGGCAGCAGTGGGTTTAAAGCATATGCTAATTTTGCATGTTAGCATAATTATAAGAATAAGATAAAAAGGTTTAAAAGAACTCATACTAGTGGCATTTGAACCCACAAGTCTGTTAAAATTTAGGTAAGTCTCTAAACTAAAGTCTAAAACTGTCTTTTCCAAAACAGAAATGCACACACTCATGGAAATACAAAATCCTCAGAATTAGATCAAAGGGTTCTCAAAACCTCATAATACTGGCAGCAGTGGGATTTGAACCCACGCCTCCGAAGAGACTGGAGCCAGCGCCTTAGACCACTCGGCCATGTTACCCAATGCATCATTAAAAGAGCTTCCTGAGAGTAAGTTTAGTGTATCTGACTACATTTTAAACTTGTGCATTGTGGAAAATGGATAGGTCTCTAAACAAAAAGGAAAAAGCAATGATTCTATCTTTTGTCTTTTCCAAAAAAGCAAAGCACGCGCTCATACAAAAATATGCTAATTTTTCTATTAGCAAAATCATAAATATAAGCTGAAAAGGTTTTCAAAACCTCAGTATGTTGGCAGCAGTGGGATTTGAACCCACACCTCCAAAGAGACTGGAGCCTAAATCCAGCGCCTTAAACCACTCAGCCATGCTACCTTAAACAGCATGGTTCATTAAGCTTCCTTAGAGAAAGTGAAGTACATTTGACAACATTAAAAATTAGTACATTTTGGAAAATGGTCATGTCTCTAAACATTAGGCAAAAACAAAGATTCTATCAACGGTCTTTATCTTAACTGAAAACTGCTAAATCATACAAATACAAAAGAAGATTATATCACATGCTAATTTGCATGCTAGCAAAATCATAAGAATAAGTACAAAAACATTTCAAGATCTCATAATACTGGCAGCAGTGAGATTAAAGCATATGCTAATTTTGCATGTTAGCATAATTATAAGAATGAGATAAAAAGGTTTAAAAGAACTCATACTAGTGGCATTTGAACTCACAAGTCTGTTGGAATATGGGTAAGTCTCTTAACAATAGGAAAAATCAATGATTCTTTCAACTGTCTTTTCCTAAACAGAAATTAACACACTCATGAAAATACAAAATCATAAGAATTAGATCAAAGGGTTCTCAAAACCTCATAATAATGGCAGCAGTGGGATTTGAATGGGCATGTCTCTAAACATTAGAAAAAAGCAAGGATTCTTTCAACAGTCTTTATCTGAACTGAAAACTGGAAAATCATGCAAATACAAAAGAAGATTAAATCACATGCTAATTTGCATGTTAGCAAAATCATAAGAATAAGTACAAAAACATTTCAAGAACTCATAATACTGGCAGCAGTGGGTTTAAAGCATATGCTAATTTTGCATGTTAGCATAATTATAAGAATAAGATAAAAAGGTTTAAAAGAACTCATACTAGTGGCATTTGAACCCACAAGTCTGTTCAAATTTAGGTAAGTCTCTAAACTAAAGTCTAAAACTGTCTTTTCCAAAACAGAAATGCACACACTCATGGAAATACAAAATCCTCAGAATTAGATCAAAGGGTTCTCAAAACCTCATAATACTGGCAGCAGTGGGATTTGAACCCATGCCTCCGAAGAGACTGGAGCCTTAATCCAGCGCCTTAGACCGCTCGGCCATGCGACCTAATGCATCATTAAAAGAGCTTCCTTAGAGTAAGTTTAGTGTATCTGACTACATTTTAAAATTGTGCATTGTGGAAAATGGATAGGTCTCTAAACAAAAAGGAAAAAGCAATGATTCTATCTTTTGTCTTTTCCAAAAAAGCAAAGCACGCACTCATACAAAAATATGCTAATTTTTCTGTTAGCAAAATCATAAATATAAGCTGAAAAGGTTTTCAAAACCTCAATATGTTGGCAGCAGTGGGATTTGAACCCACGCCTCCAAAGAGACTGGAGCCTAAATCCAGCGCCTTAGACCACTCGGCCATGCTACCTTAAACAGCATGGATAATTAAGCTTCCTTAGAGAAAGTGAAGTACATTTGACAACATTTAAAATTAGTACATTTTGGAAAATGGGCATGTCTCTAAACATTAGGCAAAAACAAAGATTCTATCAACGGTCTTTATCTTAACTGAAAACTGCTAAATCATACAAATACAAAAGAAGATTATATCACATGCTAATTTGCATGCTAGCAAAATCATAAGAATAAGTACAAAAACATTTCAAGATCTCATAATACTGGCAGCAGTGAGATTAAAGCATATGCTAATTTTGCATGTTAGCATAATTATAAGAATGAGATAAAAAGGTTTAAAAGAACTCATACTAGTGGCAGCAGTGGGATTTGAACTCACAAGTCTGTTGGAATATGGGTAAGTCTCTTAACAATAGGAAAAATCAATGATTCTTTCAACTGTCTTTTCCTAAACAGAAATTAACACACTCATGAAAATACAAAATCATAAGAATTAGATCAAAGGGTTCTCAAAACCTCATAATAATGGCAGCAGTGGGATTTGAATGGGCATGTCTCTAAACATTAGAAAAAATCAAGGATTCTTTCAACAGTCTTTATCTGAACTGAAAACTGGAAAATCATGCAAATACAAAAGAAGATTAAATCACATGCTAATTTGCATGTTAGCAAAATCATAAGAATAAGTACAAAAACATTTCAAGAACTCATAATACTGGCAGCAGTGGGTTTAAAGCATATGCTAATTTTGCATGTTAGCATAATTATAAGAATAAGATAAAAAGGTTTAAAAGAACTCATACTAGTGGCATTTGAACCCACAAGTCTGTTCAAATTTAGGTAAGTCTCTAAACTAAAGTCTAAAACTGTCTTTTCCAAAACAGAAATGCACACACTCATGGAAATACAAAATCCTCAGAATTAGATCAAAGGGTTCTCAAAACCTCATAATACTGGCAGCAGTGGGATTTGAACCCACGCCTCCGAAGAGACTGGAGCCTTAATCCAGCGCCTTAGACCGCTGGGCCATGCTACCTAATGCATTATTAAAAAAGCTTCCTGAGAGTAAGTTTAGTGTATCTGACTACATTTTAAACTTGTGCATTGTGGAAAATGGATAGGTCTCTAAACAAAAAGGAAAAAGCAATGATTCTATCTTTTGTCTTTTCCAAAAAAGCAAAGCACGCGCTCATACAAAAATATGCTAATTTTTCTATTAGCAAAATCATAAATATAAGCTGAAAAGGTTTTCAAAACCTCAATATGTTGGCAGCAGTGGGATTTGAACTCACGCCTCCAAAGACACTGGAGCCTAAATCCAGCGCCTTAGACCACTCGGCCATGCTACCTTTAACAGCATGGTTCATTAAGCTTCCTTAGAGAAAGTGAAGTACATTTGACAACATTTAAAATTAGTACATTTTGGAAAATGGTCATGTCTCTAAACATTAGGCAAAAACAAAGATTCTATCAACGGTCTTTATCTTAACTGAAAACTGCTAAATCATACAAATACAAAAGAAGATTATATCACATGCTAATTTGCATGCTAGCAAAATCATAAGAATAAGTACAAAAACATTTCAAGATCTCATAATACTGGCAGCAGTGAGATTAAAGCATATGCTAATTTTGCATGTTAGCATAATTATAAGAATGAGATAAAAAGGTTTAAAAGAACTCATACTAGTGGCAGCAGTGGGATTTGAACTCACAAGTCTGTTGGAATATGGGTAAGTCTCTTAACAATAGGAAAAATCAATGATTCTTTCAACTGTCTTTTCCTAAACAGAAATTAACACACTCATGAAAATACAAAATCATAAGAATTAGATCAAAGGGTTCTCAAAACCTCATAATAATGGCAGCAGTGGGATTTGAATGGGCATGTCTCTAAACATTAGAAAAAAACAAGGATTCTTTCAACAGTCTTTATCTGAACTGAAAACTGGAAAATCATGCAAATACAAAAGAAGATTAAATCACATGCTAATTTGCATGTTAGCAAAATCATAAGAATAAGTACAAAAACATTTCAAGAACTCATAATACTGGCAGCAGTGGGTTTAAAGCATATGCTAATTTCGCATGTTAGCATAATTATAAGAATAAGATAAAAAGGTTTAAAAGAACTCATACTAGTGGCATTTGAACCCACAAGTCTGTTCAAATTTAGGTAAGTCTCTAAACTAAAGTCTAAAACTGTCTTTTCCAAAACAGAAATGCACACACTCATGGAAATACAAAATCCTCAGAATTAGATCAAAGGGTTCTCAAAACCTCATAATACTGGCAGCAGTGGGATTTGAACCCACGCCTCCGAAGAGACTGGAGCCTTAATCCAGCGCCTTAGACCGCTCGGCCATGCTACCTAATGCGTTATTAAAAAAGCTTCCTGAGAGTAAGTTTAGTGTATCTGACTACATTTTAAACTTGTGCATTGTGGAAAATGGATAGGTCTCTAAACAAAAAGGAAAAAGCAATGATTCTATCTTTTGTCTTTTCCAAAAAGCAAAGCACGCACTCATACAAAAATATGCTAATTTTTCTATTAGCAAAATCATAAATATAAGCTGAAAAGGTTTTCAAAACCTCAATATGTTGGCAGCAGTGGGATTTGAACTCACGCCTCCAAAGAGACTGGAGCCTAAATCCAGCGCCTTAGACCACTCGGCCATGCTACCTTTAACAGCATGGTTCATTAAGCTTCCTTAGAGAAAGTGAAGTACATTTGACAACATTTAAAATTAGTACATTTTGGAAAATGGTCATGTCTCTAAACATTAGGCAAAAACAAAGATTCTATCAACGGTCTTTATCTTAACTGAAAACTGCTAAATCATACAAATACAAAAGAAGATTATATCACATGCTAATTTGCATGCTAGCAAAATCATAAGAATAAGTACAAAAACATTTCAAGATCTCATAATACTGGCAGCAGTGAGATTAAAGCATATGCTAATTTTGCATGTTAGCATAATTATAAGAATGAGATAAAAAGGTTTAAAAGAACTCATACTAGTGGCAGCAGTGGGATTTGAACTCACAAGTCTGTTGGAATATGGGTAAGTCTCTTAACAATAGGAAAAATCAATGATTCTTTCAACTGTCTTTTCCTAAACAGAAATTAACACACTCATGAAAATACAAAATCATAAGAATTAGATCAAAGGGTTCTCAAAACCTCATAATAATGGCAGCAGTGGGATTTGAATGGGCATGTCTCTAAACATTAGAAAAAAGCAAGGATTCTTTCAACAGTCTTTATCTGAACTGAAAACTGGAAAATCATGCAAATACAAAAGAAGATTAAATCACATGCTAATTTGCATGTTAGCAAAATCATAAGAATAAGTACAAAAACATTTCAAGAACTCATAATACTGGCAGCAGTGGGTTTAAAGCATATGCTAATTTTGCATGTTAGCATAATTATAAGAATAAGATAAAAAGGTTTAAAAGAACTCATACTAGTGGCATTTGAACCCACAAGTCTGTTAAAATTTAGGTAAGTCTCTAAACTAAAGTCTATAACTGTCTTTCCAAAACAGAAATGCACACACTCATGGAAATACAAAATCCTCAGAATTAGATCAAAGGGTTCTCAAAACCTCATAATACTGGCAGCAGTGGGATTTGAACCCACGCCTCCGAAGAGACTGGAGCCTTAATCCAGCGCCTTAGACCGCTCGGCCATGCGACCTAATGCATCATTAAAAGAGCTTCCTTAGAGTAAGTTTAGTGTATCTGACTACATTTTAAACTTGTGCATTGTGGAAAATGGATAGGTCTCTAAACAAAAAGGAAAAAGCAATGATTCTATCTTTTGTCTTTTCCAAAAAAGCAAAGCACGCACTCATACAAAAATATGCTAATTTTTCTGTTAGCAAAATCATAAATATAAGCTGAAAAGGTTTTCAAAACCTCAATATGTTGGCAGCAGTGGGATTTGAACCCACGCCTCCAAAGAGACTGGAGCCTAAATCCAGCGCCTTAGACCACTCGGCCATGCTACCTTAAACAGCATGGATAATTAAGCTTCCTTAGAGAAAGTGAAGTACATTTGACAACATTTAAAATTAGTACATTTTGGAAAATGGGCATATCTCTAAACATTAGGCAAAAACAAAGATTCTATCAACGGTCTTTATCTTAACTGAAAACTGCTAAATCATACAAAAACAAAAGAAGATTATATCACATGCTAATTTGCATGCTAGCAAAATCATAAGAATAAGTACAAAAACATTTCAAGATCTCATAATACTGGCAGCAGTGAGATTAAAGCATATGCTAATTTTGCATGTTAGCATAATTATAAGAATGAGATAAAAAGGTTTAAAAGAACTCATACTAGTGGCAGCAGTGGGATTTGAACTCACAAGTCTGTTGGAATATGGGTAAGTCTCTTAACAATAGGAAAAATCAATGATTCTTTCAACTGTCTTTTCCTAAACAGAAATTAACACACTCATGAAAATACAAAATCATAAGAATTAGATCAAAGGGTTCTCAAAACCTCATAATAATGGCAGCAGTGGGATTTGAATGGGCATGTCTCTAAACATTAGAAAAAAGCAAGGATTCTTTCAACAGTCTTTATCTGAACTGAAAACTGGAAAATCATGCAAATACAAAAGAAGATTAAATCACATGCTAATTTGCATGTTAGCAAAATCATAAGAATAAGTACAAAAACATTTCAAGAACTCATAATACTGGCAGCAGTGGGTTTAAAGCATATGCTAATTTTGCATGTTAGCATAATTATAAGAATAAGATAAAAATGTTTAAAATAACTCATACTAGTGGCATTTGAACCCACAAGTCTGTTAAAATTTAGGTAAGTCTCTAAACTAAAGTCTAAAACTGTCTTTTCCAAAACAGAAATGCACACACTCATGGAAATACAAAATCCTCAGAATTAGATCAAAGGGTTCTAATACTGGCAGCAGTGGGATTTGAACCCACGCCTCCGAAGAGACTGGAGCCTTAATCCAGCGCCTTAGACCGCTCGGCCATGCTACCTAATGCATCATTGAAAGAGCTTCCTGAGAGTAAGTTTAGTGTATCTGACTACATTTTAAACTTGTGCATTGTGTAAAATGGATAGGTCTCTAAACAAAAAGGAAAAAGCAATGATTCTATCTTTTGTCTTTTCCAAAAAAGGAAAGCACGCGCTCATACAAAAATATGCTAATTTTTCTATTAGCAAAATCATAAATATAAGCTGAAAAGGTTTTCAAAACCTCAATATGTTGGCAGCAGTGGGATTTGAACCCACGCCTCCAAAGAGACTGGAGCCTAAATCCAGCGCCTTAGACCACTCGGCCATGCTACCTTAAACAGCATGGTTAATTAAGCTTCCTTAGAGAAAGTGAAGTACATTTGACAACATTTAAAATTAGTACATTTTGGAAAATGGGCATGTCTCTAAACATTAGGCAAAAACAAAGATTCTATCAACGGTCTTTATCTTAACTGAAAACTGCAAAATCATACAAATACAAAAGAAGATTATATCACATGCTAATTTGCATGCTAGCAAAATCATAAGAATAAGTACAAAAACATTTCAAGATCTCATAATACTGGCAGCAGTGAGATTAAAGCATATGCTAATTTTGCATGTTAGCATAATTATAAGAATGAGATAAAAAGGTTTAAAAGAACTCATACTAGTGGCAGCAGTGGGATTTGAACTCACAAGTCTGTTGGAATATGGGTAAGTCTCTTAACAATAGGAAAAATCAATGATTCTTTCAACTGTCTTTTCCTAAACAGAAATTAACACACTCATGAAAATACAAAATCATAAGAATTAGATCAAAGGGTTCTCAAAACCTCATAATAATGGCAGCAGTGGGATTTGAATGGGCATGTCTCTAAACATTAGAAAAAAGCAAGGATTCTTTCAACAGTCTTTATCTGAACTGAAAACTGGAAAATCATGCAAATACAAAAGAAGATTAAATCACATGCTAATTTGCATGTTAGCAAAATCATAAGAATAAGTACAAAAACATTTCAAGAACTCATAATACTGGCAGCAGTGGGTTTAAAGCATATGCTAATTTTGCATGTTAGCATAATTATAAGAATAAGATAAAAAGGTTTAAAAGAACTCATACTAGTGGCATTTGAACCCACAAGTCTGTTAAAATTTAGGTAAGTCTCTAAACTAAAGTCTATAACTGTCTTTCCAAAACAGAAATGCACACACTCATGGAAATACAAAATCCTCAGAATTAGATCAAAGGGTTCTCAAAACCTCATAATACTGGCAGCAGTGGGATTTGAACCCACGCCTCCGAAGAGACTGGAGCCTTAATCCAGCGCCATAGACCACTCGGCCATGCTACCTAATGCATCATTAAAAGAGCTTCCTGAGAGTAAGTTTAGTGTATCTGACTACATTTTAAACTTGTGCATTGTGGAAAATGGATAGGTCTCTAAACAAAAAGGAAAAAGCAATGATTCTATCTTTTGTCTTTTCCAAAAAAGCAAAGCACGCGCTCATACAAAAATATGCTAATTTTTCTATTAGCAAAATCATAAATATAAGCTGAAAAGGTTTTCAAAACCTCAGTATGTTGGCAGCAGTGGGATTTGAACCCACACCTCCAAAGAGACTGGAGCCTAAATCCAGCGCCTTAGACCACTCGGCCATGCTACCTTAAACAGCATGGTTAATTAAGCTTCCTTAGAGAAAGTGAAGTACATTTGACAACATTTAAAATTAGTACATTTTGGAAAATGGGCATGTCTCTAAACATTAGGCAAAAACAAAGATTCTATCAACGGTCTTTATCTTAACTGAAAACTGCTAAATCATACAAATACAAAAGAAGATTATATCACATGCTAATTTGCATGCTAGCAAAATCATAAGAATAAGTACAAAAACATTTCAAGATCTCATAATACTGGCAGCAGTGAGATTAAAGCATATGCTAATTTTGCATGTTAGCATAATTATAAGAATGAGATAAAAAGGTTTAAAAGAACTCATACTAGTGGCAGCAGTGGGATTTGAACTCACAAGTCTGTTGGAATATGGGTAAGTCTCTTAACAATAGGAAAAATCAATGATTCTTTCAACTGTCTTTTCCTAAACAGAAATTAACACACTCATGAAAATACAAAATCATAAGAATTAGATCAAAGGGTTCTCAAAACCTCATAATAATGGCAGCAGTGGGATTTGAATGGGCATGTCTCTAAACATTAGAAAAAAGCAAGGATTCTTTCAACAGTCTTTATCCGAACTGAAAACTGGAAAATCATGCAAATACAAAAGAAGATTAAATCACATGCTAATTTGCATGTTAGCAAAATCATAAGAATAAGTATAAAAACATTTCAAGAACTCATAATACTGGCAGCAGTGGGTTTAAAGCATATGCTAATTTTGCATGTTAGCATAATTATAAGAATAAGATAAAAAGGTTTAAAAGAACTCATACTAGTGGCATTTGAACCCACAAGTCTGTTAAAATTTAGGTAAGTCTCTAAACTAAAGTCTATAACTGTCTTTCCAAAACAGAAATGCACACACTCATGGAAATACAAAATCCTCAGAATTAGATCAAAGGGTTCTCAAAACCTCATAATACTGGCAGCAGTGGGATTTGAACCCACGCCTCCGAAGAGACTGGAGCCTTAATCCAGCGCCTTAGACCGCTCGGCCATGCTACCTAATGCATCATTGAAAGAGCTTCCTGAGAGTAAGTTTAGTGTATCTGACTACATTTTAAACTTGTGCATTGTGTAAAATGGATAGGTCTCTAAACAAAAAGGAAAAAGCAATGATTCTATCTTTTGTCTTTTCCAAAAAAGCAAAGCACGCGCTCATACAAAAATATGCTAATTTTTCTATTAGCAAAATCATAAATAAAAGCTGAAAAGGTTTTCAAAACCTCAATATGTTGGCAGCAGTGGGATTTGAACCCACGCCTCCAAAGAGACTGGAGCCTAAATCCAGCGCCTTAGACCACTCGGCCATGCTACCTTAAACAGCATGGTTAATTAAGCTTCCTTAGAGAAAGTGAAGTACATTTGACAACATTTAAAATTAGTACATTTTGGAAAATGGGCATGTCTCTAAACATTAGGCAAAAACAAAGATTCTATCAACGGTCTTTATCTTAACTGAAAACTGCTAAATCATACAAATACAAAAGAAGATTATATCACATGCTAATTTGCATGCTAGCAAAATCATAAGAATAAGTACAAAAACATTTCAAGATCTCATAATACTGGCAGCAGTGAGATTAAAGCATATGCTAATTTTGCATGTTAGCATAATTATAAGAATGAGATAAAAAGGTTTAAAATAACTCATACTAGTGGCAGCAGTGGGATTTGAACTCACAAGTCTGTTGGAATATGGGTAAGTCTCTTAACAATAGGAAAAATCAATGATTCTTTCAACTGTCTTTTCCTAAACAGAAACTAACACACTCATGAAAATACAAAATCATAAGAATTAGATCAAAGGGTTCTCAAAACCTCATAATAATGGCAGCAGTGGGATTTGAATGGGCATGTCTCTAAACATTAGAAAAAAGCAAGGATTCTTTCAACAGTCTTTATCTGAACTGAAAACTAGAAAATCATGCAAATACAAAAGAAGATTAAATCACATGCTAATTTGCATGTTAGCAAAATCATAAGAATAAGTACAAAAACATTTCAAGATCTCATAAAACTGGCAGCAGCGGGTTTAAAGCATATGCTAATTTTGCATGTTAGCATAATTATAAGAATAAGATAAAAAGGTTTAAAAGAACTCATACTAGTGGCATTTGAACCCACAAGTCTGTTAAAATTTAGGTAAGTCTCTAAACTAAAGTCTATAACTGTCTTTCCAAAACAGAAATGCACACACTCATGGAAATACAAAATCCTCAGAATTAGATCAAAGGGTTCTCAAAACCTCATAATAATGGCAGCAGTGGGATTTGAATGGGCATGTCTCTAAACATTAGAAAAAAGCAAGGATTCTTTCAACAGTCTTTATCTGAACTGAAAACTGGAAAATCATGCAAATACAAAAGAAGATTAAATCACATGCTAATTTGCATGTTAGCAAAATCATAAGAATAAGTACAAAAACATTTCAAGAACTCATAATACTGGCAGCAGTGGGTTTAAAGCATATGCTAATTTTGCATGTTAGCATAATTATAAGAATAAGATAAAAAGGTTTAAAAGAACTCATACTAGTGGCATTTGAACCCACAAGTCTGTTAAAATTTAGGTAAGTCTCTAAACTAAAGTCTATAACTGTCTTTCCAAAACAGAAATGCACACACTCATGGAAATACAAAATCCTCAGAATTAGATCAAAGGGTTCTCAAAACCTCATAATACTGGCAGCAGTGGGATTTGAACCCACGCCTCCGAAGAGACTGGAGCCTTAATCCAGCGCCTTAGACCGCTCAGCCATGCGACCTAATGCATCATTAAAAGAGCTTCCTTAGAGTAAGTTTAGTGTATCTGACTACATTTTAAACTTGTGCATTGTGGAAAATGGATAGGTCTCTAAACAAAAAGGAAAAAGCAATGATTCTATCTTTTGTCTTTTCCAAAAAAGCAAAGCACGCACTCATACAAAAATATGCTAATTTTTCTGTTAGCAAAATCATAAATATAAGCTGAAAAGGTTTTCAAAACCTCAATATGTTGGCAGCAGTGGGATTTGAACCCACGCCTCCAAAGAGACTGGAGCCTAAATCCAGAGCCTTAGACCACTCGGCCATGCTACCTTAAACAGCATGGTTAATTAAGCTTCCTTAGAGAAAGTGAAGTACATTTGACAACATTTAAAATTAGTACATTTTGGAAAATGGGCATGTCTCTAAACATTAGGCAAAAACAAAGATTCTATCAACGGTCTTTATCTTAACTGAAAACTGCTAAATCATACAAATACAAAAGAAGATTATATCACATGCTAATTTGCATGCTAGCAAAATCATAAGAATAAGTACAAAAACATTTCAAGATCTCATAATACTGGCAGCAGTGAGATTAAAGCATATGCTAATTTTGCATGTTAGCATAATTATAAGAATGAGATAAAAAGGTTTAAAAGAACTCATACTAGTGGCAGCAGTGGGATTTGAACTCACAAGTCTGTTGGAATATGGGTAAGTCTCTTAACAATAGGAAAAATCAATGATTCTTTCAACTGTCTTTTCCTAAACAGAAACTAACACACTCATGAAAATACAAAATCATAAGAATTAGATCAAAGGGTTCTCAAAACCTCATAATAATGGCAGCAGTGGGATTTGAATGGGCATGTCTCTAAACATTAGAAAAAAGCAAGGATTCTTTCAACAGTCTTTATCTGAACTGAAAACTAGAAAATCATGCAAATACAAAAGAAGATTAAATCACATGCTAATTTGCATGTTAGCAAAATCATAAGAATAAGTACAAAAACATTTCAAGATCTCATAATACTGGCAGCAGTGGGTTTAAAGCATATGCTAATTTTGCATGTTAGCATAATTATAAGAATAAGATAAAAAGGTTTAAAAGAACTCATACTAGTGGCATTTGAACCCACAAGTCTGTTAAAATTTAGGTAAGTCTCTAAACTAAAGTCTAAAACTGTCTTTTCCAAAACAGAAATGCACACACTCATGGAAATACAAAATCCTCAGAATTAGATCAAAGGGTTCTCAAAACCTCATAATACTGGCAGCAGTGGGATTTGAACCCACGCCTCCGAAGAGACTGGAGCCTTAATCCAGCGCCTTAGACCGCTCGGCCATGCGACCTAATGCATCATTAAAAGAGCTTCCTTAGAGTAAGTTTAGTGTATCTGACTACATTTTAAACTTGTGCATTGTGTAAAATGGATAGGTCTCTAAACAAAAAGGAAAAAGCAATGATTCTATCTTTTGTCTTTTCCAAAAAAGCAAAGCACGCACTCATACAAAAATATGCTAATTTTTCTGTTAGCAAAATCATAAATATAAGCTGAAAAGGTTTTCAAAACCTCAATATGTTGGCAGCAGTGGGATTTGAACCCACGCCTCCAAAGAGACTGGAGCCTAAATCCAGCGCCTTAGACCACTCGGCCATGCTACCTTAAACAGCATGGTTAATTAAGCTTCCTTAGAGAAAGTGAAGTACATTTGACAACATTTAAAATTAGTACATTTTGGAAAATGGGCATGTCTCTAAACATTAGGCAAAAACAAAGATTCTATCAACGGTCTTTATCTTAACTGAAAACTGCTAAATCATACAAATACAAAAGAAGATTATATCACATGCTAATTTGCATGCTAGCAAAATCATAAGAATAAGTACAAAAACATTTCAAGATCTCATAATACTGGCAGCAGTGAGATTAAAGCATATGCTAATTTTGCATGTTAGCATAATTATAAGAATGAGATAAAAAGGTTTAAAAGAACTCATACTAGTGGCAGCAGTGGGATTTGAACTCACAAGTCTGTTGGAATATGGGTAAGTCTCTTAACAATAGGAAAAATCAATGATTCTTTCAACTGTCTTTTCCTAAACAGAAACTAACACACTCATGAAAATACAAAATCATAAGAATTAGATCAAAGGGTTCTCAAAACCTCATAATAATGGCAGCAGTGGGATTTGAATGGGCATGTCTCTAAACATTAGAAAAAAGCAAGGATTCTTTCAACAGTCTTTATCTGAACTGAAAACTAGAAAATCATGCAAATACAAAAGAAGATTAAATCACATGCTAATTTGCATGTTAGCAAAATCATAAGAATAAGTACAAAAACATTTCAAGAACTCATAATACTGGCAGCAGTGGGTTTAAAGCATATGCTAATTTTGCATGTTAGCATAATTATAAGAATAAGATAAAAAGGTTTAAAAGAACTCATACTAGTGGCATTTGAACCCACAAGTCTGTTAAAATTTAGGTAAGTCTCTAAACTAAAGTCTAAAACTGTCTTTTCCAAAATAGAAATGCACACACTCATGGAAATACAAAATCCTCAGAATTAGATCAAAGGGTTCTCAAAACCTCATAATACTGGCAGCAGTGGGATTTGAACCCACGCCTCCGAAGAGACTGGAGCCTTAATCCAGCGCCTTAGACCGCTCGGCCATGCGACCTAATGCATCATTAAAAGAGCTTCCTTAGAGTAAGTTTAGTGTATCTGACTACATTTTAAACTTGTGCATTGTGGAAAATGGATAGGTCTCTAAACAAAAAGGAAAAAGCAATGATTCTATCGTTTGTCTTTTCCAAAAAAGCAAAGCACGCACTCATACAAAAATATGCTAATTTTTCTGTTAGCAAAATCATAAATATAAGCTGAAAAGGTTTTCAAAACCTCAATATGTTGGCAGCAGTGGGATTTGAACCCACGCCTCCAAAGAGACTGGAGCCTAAATCCAGCGCCTTAGACCACTCGGCCATGCTACCTTAAACAGCATGGATAATTAAGCTTCCTTAGAGAAAGTGAAGTACATTTGACAACATTTAAAATTAGTACATTTTGGAAAATGGGCATGTCTCTAAACATTAGGCAAAAACAAAGATTCTATCAACGGTCTTTATCTTAACTGAAAACTGCTAAATCATACAAATACAAAAGAAGATTATATCACATGCTAATTTGCATGCTAGCAAAATCATAAGAATAAGTACAAAAACATTTCAAGATCTCATAATACTGGCAGCAGTGAGATTAAAGCATATGCTAATTTTGCATGTTAGCATAATTATAAGAATGAGATAAAAAGGTTTAAGAGAACTCATACTAGTGGCAGCAGTGGGATTTGAACTCACAAGTCTGTTGGAATATGGGTAAGTCTCTTAACAATAGGAAAAATCAATGATTCTTTCAACTGTCTTTTCCTAAACAGAAATTAACACACTCATGAAAATACAAAATCATAAGAATTAGATCAAAGGGTTCTCAAAACCTCATAATACTGGCAGCAGTGGGATTTGAATGGGCATGTCTCTAAACATTAGAAAAAAGCAAGGATTCTATCAACAGTCTTTATCTGAACTGAAAACTGCAAAATCATGCAAATACAAAAGAAGATTAAATCACATGCTAATTTGCATGTTAGCAAAATCATAAGAATAAGTACAAAAACATTTCAAGATCTCATAATACTGGCAGCAGTGGGTTTAAAGCATATGCTAATTTTGCATGTTAGCATTATTATAAGAATAAGATAAAAAGGTTTAAAAGAACTCATACTAGTGGCATTTGAACCCACAAGTCTGTTAAAATTTAGGTAAGTCTCTAAACAATAGGAACAATCAATGATTCTTTCAACTGTCTTTTCCAAAACAGAAATGCACACACTCATGGAAATACAAAATCCTCAGAATTAGATCAAAGGGCTCTCAAAACCTCATAATGCTGGCAGCAGTGGGATTTGAACCCACGCCTCCGAAGAGACTGGAGCCTTAATCCAGCGCCTTAGACCGCTCGGCCATGCTACCTAATGCATCATTAAAAGAGCTTCCTTAGAGTAAGTTTAGTGTATCTGACTACATTTTAAACTTGTGCATTGTGGAAAATGGATAGGTCTCTAAACAAAAAGGAAAAAGCAATGATTCTATCTTTTGTCTTTTCCAAAAAAGCAAAGCACACACTCATACAAAAATATGCTAATTTTTCTATTAGCAAAATCATAAATATAAGCTGAAAAGGTTTTCAAAACCTCAATATGTTGGCAGCAGTGGGATTTGAACCCACGCCTCCAAAGAGACTGGAGCCTAAATCCAGCGCCTTAGACCACTCGGCCATGCTACCTTAAACAGTATGGTTAATTAAGCTTCCTTAGAGAAAGTGAAGTACATTTGACAACATTTAAAATTAGTACATTTTGGAAAATGGGCATGTCTCTAAACATTAGGCAAAAACAAAGATTCTATCAACGGTCTTTATCTTAACTGAAAACTGCTAAATCATACAAATACAAAAGAAGATTATATCACATGCTAATTTGCATGCTAGCAAAATCATAAGAATAAGTACAAAAACATTTCAAGATCTCATAATACTGGCAGCAGTGAGATTAAAGCATATGCTAATTTTGCATGTTAGCATAATTATAAGAATGAGATAAAAAGGTTTAAAAGAACTCATACTAGTGGCAGCAGTGGGATTTGAACTCACAAGTCTGTTGGAATATGGGTAAGTCTCTTAACAATAGGAAAAATCAATGATTCTTTCAACTGTCTTTTCCTAAACAGAAATTAACACACTCATGAAAATACAAAATCATAAGAATTAGATCAAAGGGTTCTCAAAACCTCATAATAATGGCAGCAGTGGGATTTGAATGGGCATGTCTCTAAACATTAGAAAAAAGCAAGGATTCTTTCAACAGTCTTTATCTGAACTGAAAACTGGAAAATCATGCAAATACAAAAGAAGATTAAATCACATGCTAATTTGCATGTTAGCAAAATCATGAGAATAAGTACAAAAACATTTCAAGATCTCATAATACTGGCAGCAGTGGGTTTAAAGCATATGCTAATTTTGCATGTTAGCATAATTATAAGAATAAGATAAAAAGGTTTAAAAGAACTCATACTAGTGGCATTTGAACCCACAAGTCTGTAAAAAATTTAGGTAAGTCTCTAAACTAAAGTCTAAAACTGTCTTTTCCAAAACAGAAATGCACACACTCATGGAAATACAAAATCCTCAGAATTAGATCAAAGGGTTCTCAAAACCTCATAATACTGGCAGCAGTGGGATTTGAACCCACGCCTCCGAAGAGACTGGAGCCTTAATCCAGCGCCTTAGACCGCTCGGCCATGCTACCTAATGCATCATTAGTAACAGACACAGAGATGACACCTTTATAAAAATATATATATATATTATCAACGTAAGAATGGAATATAGTATCAAAAGATTATAATCACTAGGTCACCCCGTGTGTCAAATTTATAGTGTAAGACCACTACCTAGAAGAGAAAGACTGCCCCGACACAGAGAATTAGACCAATAAGAAGGTGACAGGGAATAATTATCATAAAATTAATTTTTATTTGATAACAATAGTGACAAACATCAAAACTTAATATTAAAAATGTATATATTATCTAATGATATAGTACAATGCAACACTGTGCACAAATTGAGCCGCTTTATAATAAGGCAAGCCAATTTATATAGAGATAAAGAGCAATCAATGGCATAATAAATCCAAAAATCATGTGCAGGACAACAGTCAAATTTAATACAAACACAAAAACAGTGTATATAATATGTAATAATATATATATAAAAATTAATATAAATTGTGCTATATGTAAAAACCAGTATCCACCACTAGGTGGTGCAAGAGACCCAATCCAACAAAGATGTGGTAGAAAAAGTGCTATGTGCAATGACTGCTGACCGACACAAGGGGCATCTAGGTTCAAAGGCACAGAGAAAGTGCTCCGTGCTATATAAATATATAAGTATGGGCCTTTGAACCTAGATGCCCCTTGTGTCGGTCAGCAGTCATTGCACATAGCACTTTTTCTACCACATCTTTGTTGGATTGGGTCTCTTGCACCACCTAGTGGTGGATACTGGTTTTTACATATAGCACAATTTATATTAATTTTTATATATATTATTACATATTATATACACTGTTTTTGTGTTTGTATTAAATTTGACTGTTGTCCTGCACATGATTTTTGGATTTATTATGCCATTGATTGCTCTTTATCTCTATATAAATTGGCTTGCCTTATTATAAAGCGGCTCAATTTGTGCACAGTGTTGCATTGTACTATATCATTAGATAATATATACATTTTTAATATTAAGTTTTGATGTTTGTCACTATTGTTATCAAATAAAAATTAATTTTATGATAATTATTCCCTGTCACCTTCTTATTGGTCTAATTCTCTGTGTCGGGGCAGTCTTTCTCTTCTAGGTAGTGGTCTTACACTATAAATTTGACACACGGGGTGACCTAGTGATTATAATCTTTTGATACTATATTCCATTCTTACGTTGATAATATATATATATATTTTTATAAAGGTGTCATCTCTGTGTCTGTTACTAATATATATACTGTGTTTTGCACAGGCTTCCTTTTGCTCTGAACATGGATTTTAGGACCAGGGAACAGACTTGGCAGGGACAAATTAATGCAGTGTTTGGCAATAGTGGTAACCCTATAACCGCTAATGGTGGTATACAATATGATGATTGTTTTCATATCATAAAGAATTTAACATATAAAAGAACAAGATCATGGTGGAACAGAGCGTTCTTGGAGAACTATGTCCAAAGGCAACTCATTCCTAGAGGCCTAAGGATTCAAGTTACACCTTCGTTTCCCATGGACGATGAGGAATTCATCAATAAATGGGAAACAATATGTAATGATACATCAAAGAAACTGATGGAGCTTCTCATACAATATAATTTGAAAATATTGACTGAAATTGATAAGTCACTAGATGAAAACCTTATGAAGGCCAAAGGTAATCTTACCCCTGAACAATTTGAGACAATCAATCCCCAATTGGAAAAATTGGTGGATCAGTGGGTAAAAGACATCCAGGGTAAACAAGCCAACAAACTTATGAGAGATCAAAAAGATCTGGCAAATGGGAAGATCTATAGATGGCGCAGAAGTATAAATAAGGACATAACTCGTGAACGTATAATGTCTACAACTTCAAGCATAAACAATGGTGATGTCTCGTGTGCCTCCTCTTCCGCCTCTACCTCTATGTCTGTCATTTCTACCCCCAAACGGAAAAGGGAACCTCGTTATGTGTCAACTAAACGGAACTTCAGATATTCCCCCGAAAGAAGTGGAAATAACAGCAAGGTAATTAATTTAAGTTCCCACAACTTTTCAGAAATAGAATTGGGGGTATTGAGCAAAGGGTTAATGTTCTGTCCCACGGGGAACTTTAATAAATTTATGGCTATTAAAGACTTGCATCTCTTTGCAAGAAAATTATTATTTAAACAACATTTTCATAATGAAGATACCAATTTACTATTCCCCACAGAGGCGGAACAGGAGGCACTAAATACCTTGGAGGAACTAGCACGTGAACATAACGAAACGGAGGGAGGTAAGATTCCAGACTCTATAAAACCACGTTCACGTAGATTTCCACCTCTGTCTTCATGCTCGACCCTGGACATTTTTGTCCAGACGGTGAGCAAAGAATTCAATAAGATTCCACGCTACCCGAATACTGTGAATTTAAACAGGGAAGAGAGGAATAGTCTAGTTAAACTTCAGGGAATGCGGGATATTCTAATAAAACCTGCCGACAAAGGCGGAAACGTAGTAATTTGGCCTAAACCACTCTATGAAGCAGAGGCATTCAAACAACTAAGGAGTGAGACATGCTACAAAAAACTAACGTTCAATCCTTTGGATAAATTTGTAAAGGAACTATTGGCTATCCTGAGAGAGACTAGGGACAATGGGGTGATAACTAAGGATTTATTTTCGGCACTACAAGTTGTAGAACCAGCAATACCCACATTCTATTTATTGCCTAAAATCCATAAAGACCAAACTGTACCACCAGGTAGGCCGATAATCTCGGGATGTGGAAACTTTATGGAGAACATCAATAAATATATAGACTCCAAATTACAACCCTTAGTTGAGGAGCTACCCTCATTTATTAAAGATACAAGCGATTTTTTGAAAAAAATTGATGGCCTACATATTGATAATGACACCTTATTGGTGTCATGTGACGTAGAATCTCTCTACACAAACATACGCCATAGTGATGGCTTGAGAGCAGTCCGGTACTTCCTAGAATCTTCTTCAATATCTAGAAATATGAATGAGTTTGTCTTGGAACTTCTACAATTTTCCTTGTCGCATAATTTCTTTTTATTCAAGGGGTCCTTCTACCTGCAGCTCCAGGGCACCGCAATGGGTGCTTCATTCGCGCCGGCGTATGCAAACCTATTTCTGGGGCTGTGGGAGAGGGACCTCTTGATGTCTGATCTGATGCCAGCAATGGAGCGTATCCTTTTATGGGTACGCTTCATCGATGATATATTCATCCTCTGGCAAGGACCTGTCACATCCCTGGAATCTTTTATGCTCCAGTTAAATCAAAATCTATTAAATATACATCTAACATACAAATGGGATCAAAATAAAATTGAATTTCTTGACGTGGAAGTAAAGAGGGGTGTGGATAATGTCCTCCAGACTGATCTACATCGGAAACCGACGGCAGTAAACTCATACTTACATGCATCATCATCACACCCGAAGGCAATGATAAAATCTATACCTATAGGCCAATTTTTACGCCTTCGGAGAATATGCTCAAATGAGGAAGATTTTGTGAGACAAGCTAATAATCTGAAGGAAAGATTCTTAGAGCGTGGATACAGCCGTAGATCAGTTAAAAAGGCCTATAATCGTGCCAAGTATACTACTAGACATGAGGCGTTGTATACTGTAAAACCTCGAAATAAAATACAGCCCACCAGATTTATCACCCAATTTCATGGCCAGGCTGATTTAATGCGTCATTATTTGACAAAGTCGTGGCCGATTCTACTGAGCGATCCGGTAATATCAAAATATATCAGCGAATATCCAGATATAACGTTTAGACGCTCACAAAACTTGGGTGATTCTCTTGTAAAGAGTCATTATGTCGGTGATCCATCATTGCATTCCACTTTCCTAAGTACGGCTAGACCCCAACCAGGATGCAAACCTTGTGGAAGATGTGTGGCCTGTCCGAATATTATGAGGTCACAAACATTTAGTAATAGTAAGGGCACTACAATTTACAAAATTAAACGCAATATTACATGCACATCACGTGCCGTAGTTTACTACGCTGTATGCCCTTGCCCACTTATCTACATAGGGATGACAATCCGGCAACTGAAAGTACGTACAAGAGAACATGTACTTGGTATACAGGCAGCCAGGGAAATAGAGGACACTACAATGTTGAAGACTCTACCAAGGCACTTCAAGATACATCACAATTGTGACGCCTCTCTTCTTAAAGTGGTTGGGATAGACATGATTGAACAAAAGGAGAGAGGTGGGAAGATCAGCATACCCTTGGCCCAATTAGAAACTAAATGGACTTGGCTGCTTGACACAGTATCACCCAATGGCCTCAACGAAAATATAAGCTTTGCTCCGTTTTTGTGACCATCTTATTTGCTCCATACATGTTTTATATATATATATATTTTTTATTATTTTTTAAAAATTGTATACCCGCTCCTTTTAAAAAAATTTTTGAAAAATAATTAAAAAAATTTTTAATTATTCATTTTTAAAATATTTGCTATATATCATTGGTATGGTTATCTATATGGAATATTTATAATTTTAATTCCATGATCGTAATTTTTTTAATAATTTTTCTGTATAATTTTTTCTGTATATTGTCTTCACTATGTTGTTTTTAACGTTTGCTTTTATTACCCAGGTATTTTATTTACGTACCTCTTCTGTTGCGGACCTACTCCGTGTGTTGGGCCTCCGTGCGTGGCGTTTGTGGCCGGGGGTCGGACTGTTTCCTTTTCGGATCCAATGTGGCGGTCTTCTGCATCCGTATCCGATCTTAGAGGATTTTATCTATGATTGTATAAATAATATTATAAATATATTGTGTTTAGAACATTGATTAATATAATATATATGTATCTATTGTATATAAGGTTTCTTATACGACATTGCACAGCTCTATCCAACTTCTATAAACCCTGTCCACAACTCCCCTGGTAATGAATTGTAGCCTGCACATATCCATATAGCTTTTTGCACCTACAGAATTATAAATTATATATATATTGTACCACAGTTGTGTGCACACACATCATTTAATAACCCCCCTTTTTTTGTTCACCTTCATACACCATTTCATGTGTCCCACACATACACATTATTTTTCCTGCCTATTAATGCTTCCCTGTACTTCACATCTTTGTCCGCAGTTGCCCATGTTGCTCCTGGCGTTGTGCGCATGCGCGTCCGACGCTCGGGTGCCTGGGTCGCGGCGTCTCGGTGTCCTTGGCAACACCATGTACCATCAAGTGCGTCCGGACGCGTGATGCGGCGTCCCGGACTTCCGGGTTGTTCGGGCGGCGCATGCGCCGTCCATGCGCTGGGCGCTGACATTGGCACCTCCATAAGATATTTAAACCCCCCGATCATGCAATTAGAATACCCCCTGACGAAGGACTGGATGTCCGAAACGCGCGTCGGGGTGCACATTGAGCCGCTGGCAGCCCTGTAATCATCCCTGGTAATTTGTAAGTAATCTGGCATACTTATATATTTATATAGCACGGAGCACTTTCTCTGGGCCTTTGAACCTAGATGCCCCTTGTGTCGGTCAGCAGTCATTGCACATAGCACTTTTTCTACCACATCTTTGTTGGATTGGGTCTCTTGCACCACCTAGTGGTGGATACTGGTTTTTACATATAGCACAATTTATATTAATTTTTATATATATTATTACATATTATATACACTGTTTTTGTGTTTGTATTAAATTTGACTGTTGTCCTGCACATGATTTTTGGATTTATTATGCCATTGATTGCTCTTTATCTCTATATAAATTGGCTTGCCTTATTATAAAGCGGCTCAATTTGTGCACAGTGTTGCATTGTACTATATCATTAGATAATATATACATTTTTAATATTAAGTTTTGATGTTTGTCACTATTGTTATCAAATAAAAATTAATTTTATGATAATTATTCCCTGTCACCTTCTTATTGGTCTAATTCTCTGTGTCGGGGCAGTCTTTCTAATGCATCATTAAAAGAGCTTCCTTAGAGTAAGTTTAGTGTATCTGACTACATTTTAAACTTGTGCATTGTGGAAAATGGATAGGTCTCTAAACAAAAAGGAAAAAGCAATGATTCTATCTTTTGTCTTTTCCAAAAAAGCAAAGCACGCACTCATACAAAAATATGCTAATTTTTCTGTTAGCAAAAATCATAAATATAAGCTGAAAAGGTTTTCAAAACCTCAATATGTTGGCAGCAGTGGGATTTGAACCCACGCCTCCAAAGAGACTGGAGCCTAAATCCAGCGCCTTAGACCACTCAGCCATGCTACCTTTAACAGCATGGATAATTAAGCTTCCTTAGAGAAAGTGAAGTACATTTGACAACATTTAAAATTAGTACATTTTGGAAAATGGGCATGTCTCTAAACATTAGGCAAAAACAAAGATTCTATCAACGGTCTTTATCTTAACTGAAAACTGCTAAATCATACAAATACAAAAGAAGATTATATCACATGCTAATTTGCATGCTAGCAAAATCATAAGAATAAGTACAAAAACATTTCAAGATCTCATAATACTGGCAGCAGTGAGATTAAAGCATATGCTAATTTTGCATGTTAGCATAATTATAAGAATGAGATAAAAAGGTTTAAGAGAACTCATACTAGTGGCAGCAGTGGGATTTGAACTCACAAGTCTGTTGGAATATGGGTAAGTCTCTTAACAATAGGAAAAATCAATGATTATTTCAACTGTCTTTTCCTAAACAGAAATTAACACACTCATGAAAATACAAAATCATAAGAATTAGATCAAAGGGTTCTCAAAACCTCATAATACTGGCAGCAGTGGGATTTGAATGGGCATGTCTCTAAACATTAGAAAAAAGCAAGGATTCTATCAACAGTCTTTATCTGAACTGAAAACTGCAAAATCATGCAAATACAAAAGAAGATTAAATCACATGCTAATTTGCATGTTAGCAAAATCATAAGAATAAGTACAAAAACATTTCAAGATCTCATAATACTGGCAGCAGTGGGTTTAAAGCATATGCTAATTTTGCATGTTAGCATTATTATAAGAATAAGATAAAAAGGTTTAAAAGAACTCATACTAGTGGCATTTGAACCCACAAGTCTGTTAAAATTTAGGTAAGTCTCTAAACAATAGGAACAATCAATGATTCTTTCAACTGTCTTTTCCAAAACAGAAATGCACACACTCATGGAAATACAAAATCCTCAGAATTAGATCAAAGGGTTCTCAAAACCTCATAATACTGGCAGCAGTGGGATTTGAACCCACGCCTCCAAAGAGACTGGAGCCTAAATCCAGCGCCTTAGACCACTCAGCCATGCTACCTTAAACAGCATGGATAATTAAGCTTCCTTAGAGTAAGTTTAGTGTATCTGACTACATTTTAAACTTGTGCATTGTGGAAAATGGATAGGTCTCTAAACAAAAAGGAAAAAGCAATGATTCTATCTTTTGTCTTTTCCAAAAAAGCAAAGCACACACTCATACAAAAATATGCTAATTTTTCTATTAGCAAAATCATAAATATAAGCTGAAAAGGTTTTCAAAACCTCAATATGTTGGCAGCAGTGGGATTTGAACCCACGCCTCCAAAGAGACTGGAGCCTAAATCCAGCGCCTTAGACCACTCGGCCATGCTACCTTAAACAGTATGGTTAATTAAGCTTCCTTAGAGAAAGTGAAGTACATTTGACAACATTTAAAATTAGTACATTTTGGAAAATGGGCATGTCTCTAAACATTAGGCAAAAACAAAGATTCTATCAACGGTCTTTATCTTAACTGAAAACTGCTAAATCATACAAATGCAAAAGAAGATTATATCACATGCTAATTTGCATGCTAGCAAAATCATAAGAATAAGTACAAAAACATTTCAAGATCTCATTATACTGGCAGCAGTGAGATTAAAGCATATGCTAATTTTGCATGTTAGCATAATTATAAGAATGAGATAAAAAGGTTTAAAAGAACTCATACTAGTGGCAGCAGTGGGATTTGAACTCACAAGTCTGTTGGAATATGGGTAAGTCTCTTAACAATAGGAAAAATCAAAGATTCTTTCAACTGTCTCTTCCTAAACAGAAATTAACACACTCATGAAAATACAAAATCATAAGAATTAGATCAAAGGGTTCTCAAAACCTCATAATAATGGCAGCAGTGGGATTTGAATGGGCATGTCTCTAAACATTAGAAAAAAGCAAGGATTCTTTCAACAGTCTTTATCTGAACTGAAAACTGGAAAATCATGCAAATACAAAAGAAGATTAAATCACATGCTAATTTGCATGTTAGCAAAATCATAAGAATAAGTACAAAAACATTTCAAGATCTCATAATACTGGCAGCAGTGGGTTTAAAGCATACGCTAATTTTGCATGTTAGCATAATTATAAGAATAAGATAAAAAGGTTTAAAAGAACTCATACTAGTGGCATTTGAACCCACAAGTCTGTTAAAATTTAGGTAAGTCTCTAAACAATAGGAACAATCAATGATTCTTTCAACTGTCTTTTCCAAAACAGAAATGCACACTCATGGAAATACAAAATACTCAGAATTAGATCAAAGGGTTCTCAAAACCTCATAATACTGGCAGCAGTGGGATTTGAACCCACGCCTCCGAAGAGACTGGAGCCTTAATCCAGCACCTTAGACCGCTCGGCCATGCTACCTAATGCGTCATTAAAAGAGCTTCCTTAGAGTAAGTTTAGTGTATCTGACTACATTTTAAACTTGTGCATTGTGGAAAATGGATAGGTCTCTAAACAAAAAGGAAAAAGCAATGATTCTATCTTTTGTCTTTTCCAAAAAAGCAAAGCACGCACTCATACAAAAATATGCTAATTTTTCTATTAGCAAAATCATAAATATAAGCTGAAAAGGTTTTCAAAACCTCAATATGTTGGCAGCAGTGGGATTTGAACCCACGCCTCCAAAGAGACTGGAGCCTAAATCCAGCGCCTTAGACCACTCGGCCATGCTACCTTAAACAGTATGGTTAATTAAGCTTCCTTAGAGAAAGTGAAGTACATTTGACAACATTTAAAATTAGTACATTTTGGAAAATGGGCATGTCTCTAAACATTAGGCAAAAACAAAGATTCTATCAACGGTCTTTATCTTAACTGAAAACTGCTAAATCATACAAATACAAAAGAAGATTATATCACATGCTAATTTGCATGCTAGCAAAATCATAAGAATAAGTACAAAAACATTTCAAGATCTCATTATACTGGCAGCAGTGAGATTAAAGCATATGCTAATTTTGCATGTTAGCATAATTATAAGAATGAGATAAAAAGGTTTAAAAGAACTCATACTAGTGGCAGCAGTGGGATTTGAACTCACAAGTCTGTTGGAATATGGGTAAGTCTCTTAACAATAGGAAAAATCAGAGATTCTTTCAACTGTCTCTTCCTAAACAGAAATTAACACACTCATGAAAATACAAAATCATAAGAATTAGATCAAAGGGTTCTCAAAACCTCATAATAATGGCAGCAGTGGGATTTGAATGGGCATGTCTCTAAACATTAGAAAAAAGCAAGGATTCTTTCAACAGTCTTTATCTGAACTGAAAACTGGAAAATCATGCAAATACAAAAGAAGATTAAATCACATGCTAATTTGCATGTTAGCAAAATCATAAGAATAAGTACAAAAACATTTCAAGATCTCATAATACTGGCAGCAGTGGGTTTAAAGCATATGCTAATTTTGCATGTTAGCATAATTATAAGAATAAGATAAAAAGGTTTAAAAGAACTCATACTAGTGGCATTTGAACCCACAAGTCTGTTAAAATTTAGGTAAGTCTCTAAACAATAGGAACAATCAATGATTCTTTCAACTGTCTTTTCCAAAACAGAAATGCACACACTCATGGAAATACAAAATCCTCAGAATTAGATCAAAGGGCTCTCAAAACCTCATAATGCTGGCAGCAGTGGGATTTGAACCCACGCCTCCGAAGAGACTGGAGCCTTAATCCAGCGCCTTAGACCGCTCGGCCATGCTACCTAATGCATCATTAAAAGAGCTTCCTTAGAGTAAGTTTAGTGTATCTGACTACATTTTAAACTTGTGCATTGTGGAAAATGGATAGGTCTCTAAACAAAAAGGAAAAAGCAATGATTCTATCTTTTGTCTTTTCCAAAAAAGCAAAGCACACACTCATACAAAAATATGCTAATTTTTCTATTAGCAAAATCATAAATATAAGCTGAAAAGGTTTTCAAAACCTCAATATGTTGGCAGCAGTGGGATTTGAACCCACGCCTCCAAAGAGACTGGAGCCTAAATCCAGCGCCTTAGACCACTCGGCCATGCTACCTTAAACAGTATGGTTAATTAAGCTTCCTTAGAGAAAGTGAAGTACATTTGACAACATTTAAAATTAGTACATTTTGGAAAATGGGCATGTCTCTAAACATTAGGCAAAAACAAAGATTCTATCAACGGTCTTTATCTTAACTGAAAACTGCTAAATCATACAAATACAAAAGAAGATTATATCACATGCTAATTTGCATGCTAGCAAAATCATAAGAATAAGTACAAAAACATTTCAAGATCTCATAATACTGGCAGCAGTGAGATTAAAGCATATGCTAATTTTGCATGTTAGCATAATTATAAGAATGAGATAAAAAGGTTTAAAAGAACTCATACTAGTGGCAGCAGTGGGATTTGAACTCACAAGTCTGTTGGAATATGGGTAAGTCTCTTAACAATAGGAAAAATCAATGATTCTTTCAACTGTCTTTTCCTAAACAGAAATTAACACACTCATGAAAATACAAAATCATAAGAATTAGATCAAAGGGTTCTCAAAACCTCATAATACTGGCAGCAGTGGGATTTGAACCCACGCCTCCAAAGAGACTGGAGCCTAAATCCAGCGCCTTAGACCACTCAGCCATGCTACCTTAAACAGCATGGATAATTAAGCTTCCTTAGAGTAAGTTTAGTGTATCTGACTACATTTTAAACTTGTGCATTGTGGAAAATGGATAGGTCTCTAAACAAAAAGGAAAAAGCAATGATTCTATCTTTTGTCTTTTCCAAAAAAGCAAAGCACACACTCATACAAAAATATGCTAATTTTTCTATTAGCAAAATCATAAATATAAGCTGAAAAGGTTTTCAAAACCTCAATATGTTGGCAGCAGTGGGATTTGAACCCACGCCTCCAAAGAGACTGGAGCCTAAATCCAGCGCCTTAGACCACTCGGCCATGCTACCTTAAACAGTATGGTTAATTAAGCTTCCTTAGAGAAAGTGAAGTACATTTGACAACATTTAAAATTAGTACATTTTGGAAAATGGGCATGTCTCTAAACATTAGGCAAAAACAAAGATTCTATCAACGGTCTTTATCTTAACTGAAAACTGCTAAATCATACAAATGCAAAAGAAGATTATATCACATGCTAATTTGCATGCTAGCAAAATCATAAGAATAAGTACAAAAACATTTCAAGATCTCATTATACTGGCAGCAGTGAGATTAAAGCATATGCTAATTTTGCATGTTAGCATAATTATAAGAATGAGATAAAAAGGTTTAAAAGAACTCATACTAGTGGCAGCAGTGGGATTTGAACTCACAAGTCTGTTGGAATATGGGTAAGTCTCTTAACAATAGGAAAAATCAAAGATTCTTTCAACTGTCTCTTCCTAAACAGAAATTAACACACTCATGAAAATACAAAATCATAAGAATTAGATCAAAGGGTTCTCAAAACCTCATAATAATGGCAGCAGTGGGATTTGAATGGGCATGTCTCTAAACATTAGAAAAAAGCAAGGATTCTTTCAACAGTCTTTATCTGAACTGAAAACTGGAAAATCATGCAAATACAAAAGAAGATTAAATCACATGCTAATTTGCATGTTAGCAAAATCATAAGAATAAGTACAAAAACATTTCAAGATCTCATAATACTGGCAGCAGTGGGTTTAAAGCATACGCTAATTTTGCATGTTAGCATAATTATAAGAATAAGATAAAAAGGTTTAAAAGAACTCATACTAGTGGCATTTGAACCCACAAGTCTGTTAAAATTTAGGTAAGTCTCTAAACAATAGGAACAATCAATGATTCTTTCAACTGTCTTTTCCAAAACAGAAATGCACACTCATGGAAATACAAAATACTCAGAATTAGATCAAAGGGTTCTCAAAACCTCATAATACTGGCAGCAGTGGGATTTGAACCCACGCCTCCGAAGAGACTGGAGCCTTAATCCAGCACCTTAGACCGCTCGGCCATGCTACCTAATGCGTCATTAAAAGAGCTTCCTTAGAGTAAGTTTAGTGTATCTGACTACATTTTAAACTTGTGCATTGTGGAAAATGGATAGGTCTCTAAACAAAAAGGAAAAAGCAATGATTCTATCTTTTGTCTTTTCCAAAAAAGCAAAGCACGCACTCATACAAAAATATGCTAATTTTTCTATTAGCAAAATCATAAATATAAGCTGAAAAGGTTTTCAAAACCTCAATATGTTGGCAGCAGTGGGATTTGAACCCACGCCTCCAAAGAGACTGGAGCCTAAATCCAGCGCCTTAGACCACTCGGCCATGCTACCTTAAACAGTATGGTTAATTAAGCTTCCTTAGAGAAAGTGAAGTACATTTGACAACATTTAAAATTAGTACATTTTGGAAAATGGGCATGTCTCTAAACATTAGGCAAAAACAAAGATTCTATCAACGGTCTTTATCTTAACTGAAAACTGCTAAATCATACAAATACAAAAGAAGATTATATCACATGCTAATTTGCATGCTAGCAAAATCATAAGAATAAGTACAAAAACATTTCAAGATCTCATTATACTGGCAGCAGTGAGATTAAAGCATATGCTAATTTTGCATGTTAGCATAATTATAAGAATGAGATAAAAAGGTTTAAAAGAACTCATACTAGTGGCAGCAGTGGGATTTGAACTCACAAGTCTGTTGGAATATGGGTAAGTCTCTTAACAATAGGAAAAATCAGAGATTCTTTCAACTGTCTCTTCCTAAACAGAAATTAACACACTCATGAAAATACAAAATCATAAGAATTAGATCAAAGGGTTCTCAAAACCTCATAATAATGGCAGCAGTGGGATTTGAATGGGCATGTCTCTAAACATTAGAAAAAAGCAAGGATTCTTTCAACAGTCTTTATCTGAACTGAAAACTGGAAAATCATGCAAATACAAAAGAAGATTAAATCACATGCTAATTTGCATGTTAGCAAAATCATAAGAATAAGTACAAAAACATTTCAAGATCTCATAATACTGGCAGCAGTGGGTTTAAAGCATATGCTAATTTTGCATGTTAGCATAATTATAAGAATAAGATAAAAAGGTTTAAAAGAACTCATACTAGTGGCATTTGAACCCACAAGTCTGTTAAAATTTAGGTAAGTCTCTAAACAATAGGAACAATCAATGATTCTTTCAACTGTCTTTTCCAAAACAGAAATGCACACACTCATGGAAATACAAAATCCTCAGAATTAGATCAAAGGGCTCTCAAAACCTCATAATGCTGGCAGCAGTGGGATTTGAACCCACGCCTCCGAAGAGACTGGAGCCTTAATCCAGCGCCTTAGACCGCTCGGCCATGCTACCTAATGCATCATTAAAAGAGCTTCCTTAGAGTAAGTTTAGTGTATCTGACTACATTTTAAACTTGTGCATTGTGGAAAATGGATAGGTCTCTAAACAAAAAGGAAAAAGCAATGATTCTATCTTTTGTCTTTTCCAAAAAAGCAAAGCACACACTCATACAAAAATATGCTAATTTTTCTATTAGCAAAATCATAAATATAAGCTGAAAAGGTTTTCAAAACCTCAATATGTTGGCAGCAGTGGGATTTGAACCCACGCCTCCAAAGAGACTGGAGCCTAAATCCAGCGCCTTAGACCACTCGGCCATGCTACCTTAAACAGTATGGTTAATTAAGCTTCCTTAGAGAAAGTGAAGTACATTTGACAACATTTAAAATTAGTACATTTTGGAAAATGGGCATGTCTCTAAACATTAGGCAAAAACAAAGATTCTATCAACGGTCTTTATCTTAACTGAAAACTGCTAAATCATACAAATACAAAAGAAGATTATATCACATGCTAATTTGCATGCTAGCAAAATCATAAGAATAAGTACAAAAACATTTCAAGATCTCATAATACTGGCAGCAGTGAGATTAAAGCATATGCTAATTTTGCATGTTAGCATAATTATAAGAATGAGATAAAAAGGTTTAAAAGAACTCATACTAGTGGCAGCAGTGGGATTTGAACTCACAAGTCTGTTGGAATATGGGTAAGTCTCTTAACAATAGGAAAAATCAATGATTCTTTCAACTGTCTTTTCCTAAACAGAAATTAACACACTCATGAAAATACAAAATCATAAGAATTAGATCAAAGGGTTCTCAAAACCTCATAATAATGGCAGCAGTGGGATTTGAATGGGCATGTCTCTAAACATTAGAAAAAAGCAAGGATTCTTTCAACAGTCTTTATCTGAACTGAAAACTGGAAAATCATGCAAATACAAAAGAAGATTAAATCACATGCTAATTTGCATGTTAGCAAAATCATGAGAATAAGTACAAAAACATTTCAAGATCTCATAATACTGGCAGCAGTGGGTTTAAAGCATATGCTAATTTTGCATGTTAGCATAATTATAAGAATAAGATAAAAAGGTTTAAAAGAACTCATACTAGTGGCATTTGAACCCACAAGTCTGTAAAAAATTTAGGTAAGTCTCTAAACTAAAGTCTAAAACTGTCTTTTCCAAAACAGAAATGCACACACTCATGGAAATACAAAATCCTCAGAATTAGATCAAAGGGTTCTCAAAACCTCATAATACTGGCAGCAGTGGGATTTGAACCCACGCCTCCGAAGAGACTGGAGCCTTAATCCAGCGCCTTAGACCGCTCGGCCATGCTACCTAATGCATCATTAGTAACAGACACAGAGATGACACCTTTATAAAAATATATATATATATTATCAACGTAAGAATGGAATATAGTATCAAAAGATTATAATCACTAGGTCACCCCGTGTGTCAAATTTATAGTGTAAGACCACTACCTAGAAGAGAAAGACTGCCCCGACACAGAGAATTAGACCAATAAGAAGGTGACAGGGAATAATTATCATAAAATTAATTTTTATTTGATAACAATAGTGACAAACATCAAAACTTAATATTAAAAATGTATATATTATCTAATGATATAGTACAATGCAACACTGTGCACAAATTGAGCCGCTTTATAATAAGGCAAGCCAATTTATATAGAGATAAAGAGCAATCAATGGCATAATAAATCCAAAAATCATGTGCAGGACAACAGTCAAATTTAATACAAACACAAAAACAGTGTATATAATATGTAATAATATATATAAAAATTAATATAAATTGTGCTATATGTAAAAACCAGTATCCACCACTAGGTGGTGCAAGAGACCCAATCCAACAAAGATGTGGTAGAAAAAGTGCTATGTGCAATGACTGCTGACCGACACAAGGGGCATCTAGGTTCAAAGGCACAGAGAAAGTGCTCCGTGCTATATAAATATATAAGTATGGGCCTTTGAACCTAGATGCCCCTTGTGTCGGTCAGCAGTCATTGCACATAGCACTTTTTCTACCACATCTTTGTTGGATTGGGTCTCTTGCACCACCTAGTGGTGGATACTGGTTTTTACATATAGCACAATTTATATTAATTTTTATATATATTATTACATATTATATACACTGTTTTTGTGTTTGTATTAAATTTGACTGTTGTCCTGCACATGATTTTTGGATTTATTATGCCATTGATTGCTCTTTATCTCTATATAAATTGGCTTGCCTTATTATAAAGCGGCTCAATTTGTGCACAGTGTTGCATTGTACTATATCATTAGATAATATATACATTTTTAATATTAAGTTTTGATGTTTGTCACTATTGTTATCAAATAAAAATTAATTTTATGATAATTATTCCCTGTCACCTTCTTATTGGTCTAATTCTCTGTGTCGGGGCAGTCTTTCTCTTCTAGGTAGTGGTCTTACACTATAAATTTGACACACGGGGTGACCTAGTGATTATAATCTTTTGATACTATATTCCATTCTTACGTTGATAATATATATATATATTTTTATAAAGGTGTCATCTCTGTGTCTGTTACTAATATATATACTGTGTTTTGCACAGGCTTCCTTTTGCTCTGAACATGGATTTTAGGACCAGGGAACAGACTTGGCAGGGACAAATTAATGCAGTGTTTGGCAATAGTGGTAACCCTATAACCGCTAATGGTGGTATACAATATGATGATTGTTTTCATATCATAAAGAATTTAACATATAAAAGAACAAGATCATGGTGGAACAGAGCGTTCTTGGAGAACTATGTCCAAAGGCAACTCATTCCTAGAGGCCTAAGGATTCAAGTTACACCTTCGTTTCCCATGGACGATGAGGAATTCATCAATAAATGGGAAACAATATGTAATGATACATCAAAGAAACTGATGGAGCTTCTCATACAATATAATTTGAAAATATTGACTGAAATTGATAAGTCACTAGATGAAAACCTTATGAAGGCCAAAGGTAATCTTACCCCTGAACAATTTGAGACAATCAATCCCCAATTGGAAAAATTGGTGGATCAGTGGGTAAAAGACATCCAGGGTAAACAAGCCAACAAACTTATGAGAGATCAAAAAGATCTGGCAAATGGGAAGATCTATAGATGGCGCAGAAGTATAAATAAGGACATAACTCGTGAACGTATAATGTCTACAACTTCAAGCATAAACAATGGTGATGTCTCGTGTGCCTCCTCTTCCGCCTCTACCTCTATGTCTGTCATTTCTACCCCCAAACGGAAAAGGGAACCTCGTTATGTGTCAACTAAACGGAACTTCAGATATTCCCCCGAAAGAAGTGGAAATAACAGCAAGGTAATTAATTTAAGTTCCCACAACTTTTCAGAAATAGAATTGGGGGTATTGAGCAAAGGGTTAATGTTCTGTCCCACGGGGAACTTTAATAAATTTATGGCTATTAAAGACTTGCATCTCTTTGCAAGAAAATTATTATTTAAACAACATTTTCATAATGAAGATACCAATTTACTATTCCCCACAGAGGCGGAACAGGAGGCACTAAATACCTTGGAGGAACTAGCACGTGAACATAACGAAACGGAGGGAGGTAAGATTCCAGACTCTATAAAACCACGTTCACGTAGATTTCCACCTCTGTCTTCATGCTCGACCCTGGACATTTTTGTCCAGACGGTGAGCAAAGAATTCAATAAGATTCCACGCTACCCGAATACTGTGAATTTAAACAGGGAAGAGAGGAATAGTCTAGTTAAACTTCAGGGAATGCGGGATATTCTAATAAAACCTGCCGACAAAGGCGGAAACGTAGTAATTTGGCCTAAACCACTCTATGAAGCAGAGGCATTCAAACAACTAAGGAGTGAGACATGCTACAAAAAACTAACGTTCAATCCTTTGGATAAATTTGTAAAGGAACTATTGGCTATCCTGAGAGAGACTAGGGACAATGGGGTGATAACTAAGGATTTATTTTCGGCACTACAAGTTGTAGAACCAGCAATACCCACATTCTATTTATTGCCTAAAATCCATAAAGACCAAACTGTACCACCAGGTAGGCCGATAATCTCGGGATGTGGAAACTTTATGGAGAACATCAATAAATATATAGACTCCAAATTACAACCCTTAGTTGAGGAGCTACCCTCATTTATTAAAGATACAAGCGATTTTTTGAAAAAAATTGATGGCCTACATATTGATAATGACACCTTATTGGTGTCATGTGACGTAGAATCTCTCTACACAAACATACGCCATAGTGATGGCTTGAGAGCAGTCCGGTACTTCCTAGAATCTTCTTCAATATCTAGAAATATGAATGAGTTTGTCTTGGAACTTCTACAATTTTCCTTGTCGCATAATTTCTTTTTATTCAAGGGGTCCTTCTACCTGCAGCTCCAGGGCACCGCAATGGGTGCTTCATTCGCGCCGGCGTATGCAAACCTATTTCTGGGGCTGTGGGAGAGGGACCTCTTGATGTCTGATCTGATGCCAGCAATGGAGCGTATCCTTTTATGGGTACGCTTCATCGATGATATATTCATCCTCTGGCAAGGACCTGTCACATCCCTGGAATCTTTTATGCTCCAGTTAAATCAAAATCTATTAAATATACATCTAACATACAAATGGGATCAAAATAAAATTGAATTTCTTGACGTGGAAGTAAAGAGGGGTGTGGATAATGTCCTCCAGACTGATCTACATCGGAAACCGACGGCAGTAAACTCATACTTACATGCATCATCATCACACCCGAAGGCAATGATAAAATCTATACCTATAGGCCAATTTTTACGCCTTCGGAGAATATGCTCAAATGAGGAAGATTTTGTGAGACAAGCTAATAATCTGAAGGAAAGATTCTTAGAGCGTGGATACAGCCGTAGATCAGTTAAAAAGGCCTATAATCGTGCCAAGTATACTACTAGACATGAGGCGTTGTATACTGTAAAACCTCGAAATAAAATACAGCCCACCAGATTTATCACCCAATTTCATGGCCAGGCTGATTTAATGCGTCATTATTTGACAAAGTCGTGGCCGATTCTACTGAGCGATCCGGTAATATCAAAATATATCAGCGAATATCCAGATATAACGTTTAGACGCTCACAAAACTTGGGTGATTCTCTTGTAAAGAGTCATTATGTCGGTGATCCATCATTGCATTCCACTTTCCTAAGTACGGCTAGACCCCAACCAGGATGCAAACCTTGTGGAAGATGTGTGGCCTGTCCGAATATTATGAGGTCACAAACATTTAGTAATAGTAAGGGCACTACAATTTACAAAATTAAACGCAATATTACATGCACATCACGTGCCGTAGTTTACTACGCTGTATGCCCTTGCCCACTTATCTACATAGGGATGACAATCCGGCAACTGAAAGTACGTACAAGAGAACATGTACTTGGTATACAGGCAGCCAGGGAAATAGAGGACACTACAATGTTGAAGACTCTACCAAGGCACTTCAAGATACATCACAATTGTGACGCCTCTCTTCTTAAAGTGGTTGGGATAGACATGATTGAACAAAAGGAGAGAGGTGGGAAGATCAGCATACCCTTGGCCCAATTAGAAACTAAATGGACTTGGCTGCTTGACACAGTATCACCCAATGGCCTCAACGAAAATATAAGCTTTGCTCCGTTTTTGTGACCATCTTATTTGCTCCATACATGTTTTATATATATATATATTTTTTATTATTTTTTAAAAATTGTATACCCGCTCCTTTTAAAAAAATTTTTGAAAAATAATTAAAAAAATTTTTAATTATTCATTTTTAAAATATTTGCTATATATCATTGGTATGGTTATCTATATGGAATATTTATAATTTTAATTCCATGATCGTAATTTTTTTAATAATTTTTCTGTATAATTTTTTCTGTATATTGTCTTCACTATGTTGTTTTTAACGTTTGCTTTTATTACCCAGGTATTTTATTTACGTACCTCTTCTGTTGCGGACCTACTCCGTGTGTTGGGCCTCCGTGCGTGGCGTTTGTGGCCGGGGGTCGGACTGTTTCCTTTTCGGATCCAATGTGGCGGTCTTCTGCATCCGTATCCGATCTTAGAGGATTTTATCTATGATTGTATAAATAATATTATAAATATATTGTGTTTAGAACATTGATTAATATAATATATATGTATCTATTGTATATAAGGTTTCTTATACGACATTGCACAGCTCTATCCAACTTCTATAAACCCTGTCCACAACTCCCCTGGTAATGAATTGTAGCCTGCACATATCCATATAGCTTTTTGCACCTACAGAATTATAAATTATATATATATTGTACCACAGTTGTGTGCACACACATCATTTAATAACCCCCCTTTTTTTGTTCACCTTCATACACCATTTCATGTGTCCCACACATACACATTATTTTTCCTGCCTATTAATGCTTCCCTGTACTTCACATCTTTGTCCGCAGTTGCCCATGTTGCTCCTGGCGTTGTGCGCATGCGCGTCCGACGCTCGGGTGCCTGGGTCGCGGCGTCTCGGTGTCCTTGGCAACACCATGTACCATCAAGTGCGTCCGGACGCGTGATGCGGCGTCCCGGACTTCCGGGTTGTTCGGGCGGCGCATGCGCCGTCCATGCGCTGGGCGCTGACATTGGCACCTCCATAAGATATTTAAACCCCCCGATCATGCAATTAGAATACCCCCTGACGAAGGACTGGATGTCCGAAACGCGCGTCGGGGTGCACATTGAGCCGCTGGCAGCCCTGTAATCATCCCTGGTAATTTGTAAGTAATCTGGCATACTTATATATTTATATAGCACGGAGCACTTTCTCTGGGCCTTTGAACCTAGATGCCCCTTGTGTCGGTCAGCAGTCATTGCACATAGCACTTTTTCTACCACATCTTTGTTGGATTGGGTCTCTTGCACCACCTAGTGGTGGATACTGGTTTTTACATATAGCACAATTTATATTAATTTTTATATATATTATTACATATTATATACACTGTTTTTGTGTTTGTATTAAATTTGACTGTTGTCCTGCACATGATTTTTGGATTTATTATGCCATTGATTGCTCTTTATCTCTATATAAATTGGCTTGCCTTATTATAAAGCGGCTCAATTTGTGCACAGTGTTGCATTGTACTATATCATTAGATAATATATACATTTTTAATATTAAGTTTTGATGTTTGTCACTATTGTTATCAAATAAAAATTAATTTTATGATAATTATTCCCTGTCACCTTCTTATTGGTCTAATTCTCTGTGTCGGGGCAGTCTTTCTAATGCATCATTAAAAGAGCTTCCTTAGAGTAAGTTTAGTGTATCTGACTACATTTTAAACTTGTGCATTGTGGAAAATGGATAGGTCTCTAAACAAAAAGGAAAAAGCAATGATTCTATCTTTTGTCTTTTCCAAAAAAGCAAAGCACGCACTCATACAAAAATATGCTAATTTTTCTGTTAGCAAAAATCATAAATATAAGCTGAAAAGGTTTTCAAAACCTCAATATGTTGGCAGCAGTGGGATTTGAACCCACGCCTCCAAAGAGACTGGAGCCTAAATCCAGCGCCTTAGACCACTCAGCCATGCTACCTTTAACAGCATGGATAATTAAGCTTCCTTAGAGAAAGTGAAGTACATTTGACAACATTTAAAATTAGTACATTTTGGAAAATGGGCATGTCTCTAAACATTAGGCAAAAACAAAGATTCTATCAACGGTCTTTATCTTAACTGAAAACTGCTAAATCATACAAATACAAAAGAAGATTATATCACATGCTAATTTGCATGCTAGCAAAATCATAAGAATAAGTACAAAAACATTTCAAGATCTCATAATACTGGCAGCAGTGAGATTAAAGCATATGCTAATTTTGCATGTTAGCATAATTATAAGAATGAGATAAAAAGGTTTAAGAGAACTCATACTAGTGGCAGCAGTGGGATTTGAACTCACAAGTCTGTTGGAATATGGGTAAGTCTCTTAACAATAGGAAAAATCAATGATTATTTCAACTGTCTTTTCCTAAACAGAAATTAACACACTCATGAAAATACAAAATCATAAGAATTAGATCAAAGGGTTCTCAAAACCTCATAATACTGGCAGCAGTGGGATTTGAATGGGCATGTCTCTAAACATTAGAAAAAAGCAAGGATTCTATCAACAGTCTTTATCTGAACTGAAAACTGCAAAATCATGCAAATACAAAAGAAGATTAAATCACATGCTAATTTGCATGTTAGCAAAATCATAAGAATAAGTACAAAAACATTTCAAGATCTCATAATACTGGCAGCAGTGGGTTTAAAGCATATGCTAATTTTGCATGTTAGCATTATTATAAGAATAAGATAAAAAGGTTTAAAAGAACTCATACTAGTGGCATTTGAACCCACAAGTCTGTTAAAATTTAGGTAAGTCTCTAAACAATAGGAACAATCAATGATTCTTTCAACTGTCTTTTCCAAAACAGAAATGCACACACTCATGGAAATACAAAATCCTCAGAATTAGATCAAAGGGTTCTCAAAACCTCATAATACTGGCAGCAGTGGGATTTGAACCCACGCCTCCAAAGAGACTGGAGCCTAAATCCAGCGCCTTAGACCACTCAGCCATGCTACCTTAAACAGCATGGATAATTAAGCTTCCTTAGAGTAAGTTTAGTGTATCTGACTACATTTTAAACTTGTGCATTGTGGAAAATGGATAGGTCTCTAAACAAAAAGGAAAAAGCAATGATTCTATCTTTTGTCTTTTCCAAAAAAGCAAAGCACGCACTCATACAAAAATATGCTAATTTTTCTATTAGCAAAATCATAAATATAAGCTGAAAAGGTTTTCAAAACCTCAATATGTTGGCAGCAGTGGGATTTGAACCCACGCCTCCAAAGAGACTGGAGCCTAAATCCAGCGCCTTAGACCACTCGGCCATGCTACCTTAAACAGTATGGTTAATTAAGCTTCCTTAGAGAAAGTGAAGTACATTTGACAACATTTAAAATTAGTACATTTTGGAAAATGGGCATGTCTCTAAACATTAGGCAAAAACAAAGATTCTATCAACGGTCTTTATCTTAACTGAAAACTGCTAAATCATACAAATACAAAAGAAGATTATATCACATGCTAATTTGCATGCTAGCAAAATCATAAGAATAAGTACAAAAACATTTCAAGATCTCATTATACTGGCAGCAGTGAGATTAAAGCATATGCTAATTTTGCATGTTAGCATAATTATAAGAATGAGATAAAAAGGTTTAAAAGAACTCATACTAGTGGCAGCAGTGGGATTTGAACTCACAAGTCTGTTGGAATATGGGTAAGTCTCTTAACAATAGGAAAAATCAGAGATTCTTTCAACTGTCTCTTCCTAAACAGAAATTAACACACTCATGAAAATACAAAATCATAAGAATTAGATCAAAGGGTTCTCAAAACCTCATAATAATGGCAGCAGTGGGATTTGAATGGGCATGTCTCTAAACATTAGAAAAAAGCAAGGATTCTTTCAACAGTCTTTATCTGAACTGAAAACTGGAAAATCATGCAAATACAAAAGAAGATTAAATCACATGCTAATTTGCATGTTAGCAAAATCATAAGAATAAGTACAAAAACATTTCAAGATCTCATAATACTGGCAGCAGTGGGTTTAAAGCATATGCTAATTTTGCATGTTAGCATAATTATAAGAATAAGATAAAAAGGTTTAAAAGAACTCATACTAGTGGCATTTGAACCCACAAGTCTGTTAAAATTTAGGTAAGTCTCTAAACAATAGGAACAATCAATGATTCTTTCAACTGTCTTTTCCAAATCAGAAATGCACACACTCATGGAAATACAAAATACTCAGAATTAGATCAAAGGGTTCTCAAAACCTCATAATACTGGTAGCAGTGGGATTTGAACCCACGCCTCCGAAGAGACTGGAGCCTTAATCCAGCGCCTTAGACCGCTCGGCCATGCTACCTAATGCGTCATTAAAAGAGCTTCCTTAGAGTAAGTTTAGTGTATCTGACTACATTTTAAACTTGTGCATTGTGGAAAATGGATAGGTCTCTAAACAAAAAGGAAAAAGCAATGATTCTATCTTTTGTCTTTTCCAAAAAAGCAAAGCACGCACTCATACAAAAATATGCTAATTTTTCTATTAGCAAAATCATAAATATAAGCTGAAAAGGTTTTCAAAACCTCAATATGTTGGCAGCAGGGGGATTTGAACCCACGCCTCCAAAGAGACTGGAGCCTAAATCCAGCGCCTTAGACCACTCGGCCATGCTACCTTAATCAGTATGGTTAATTAAGCTTCCTTAGAGAAAGTGAAATACATTTGACAACATTTAAAATTAGTACATTTTGGAAAATGGGCATGTCTCTAAACATTAGGCAAAAACAAAGATTCTATCAACGGTCTTTATCTTAACTGAAAACTGCTAAATCATACAAATACAAAAGAAGATTATATCACATGCTAATTTGCATGCTAGCAAAATCATAAGAATAAGTACAAAAACATTTCAAGATCTCATTATACTGGCAGCAGTGAGATTAAAGCATATGCTAATTTTGCATGTTAGCATAATTATAAGAATGAGATAAAAAGGTTTAAAAGAACTCATACTAGTGGCAGCAGTGGGATTTGAACTCACAAGTCTGTTGGAATATGGGTAAGTCTCTTAACAATAGGAAAAATCAAAGATTCTTTCAACTGTCTCTTCCTAAACAGAAATTAACACACTCATGAAAATACAAAATCATAAGAATTAGATCAAAGGGTTCTCAAAACCTCATAATAATGGCAGCAGTGGCATTTGAATGGGCATGTCTCTAAACATTAGAAAAAAGCAAGGATTCTTTCAACAGTCTTTATCTGAACTGAAAACTGGAAAATCATGCAAATACAAAAGAAGATTAAATCACATGCTAATTTGCATGTTAGCAAAATCATAAGAATAAGTACAAAAACATTTCAAGATCTCATAATACTGGCAGCAGTGGGTTTAAAGCATATGCTAATTTTGCATGTTAGCATAATTATAAGAATAAGATAAAAAGGTTTAAAAGAACTCATACTAGTGGCATTTGAACCCACAAGTCTGTTAAAATTTAGGTAAGTCTCTAAACAATAGGAACAATCAATGATTCTTTCAACTGTCTTTTCCAAAACAGAAATGCACACACTCATGGAAATACAAAATACTCAGAATTAGATCAAAGGGTTCTCAAAACCTCATAATACTGGCAGCAGTGTGATTTGAACCCACGCCTCCTAAGAGACTGGAGCCTTAATCCAGCGCCTTAGACCGCTCGGCCATGCTACCTAATGCATCATTAAAAGAGCTTCCTTAGAGTAAGTTTCGTGTATCTGACTACATTTTAAACTTGTGCATTGTGGAAAATGGATAGGTCTCTAAACAAAAAGGAAAAAGCAATGATTCTATCTTTTGTCTTTTCCAAAAAAGCAAAGCACGCACTCATACAAAAATATGCTAATTTTTCTGTTAGCAAAATCATAAATATAAGCTGAAAAGGTTTTCAAAACCTCAATATGTTGGCAGCAGTGGGATTTGAACCCACGCCTCCAAAGAGACTGGAGCCTAAAGCCAGCGCCTTAGACCACTCGGCCATGCTACCCTAAACAGCATGGTTAATTAAGCTTCCTTAGAGAAAGTGAAGTACATTTGACAACATTTAAAATTAGTACATTTTGGAAAATAGGCATGTCTCTAAACATTAGAAAAAAGCAAGGATTCTTTCAACAGTCTTTATCTGAACTGAAAACTGCAAAATCATGCAAATACAAAAGAAGATTAAATCACATGCTAATTTGCATGCTAGCAAAATCATAAGAATAAGTACAAAAACATTTCAAGATCTCATAATACTGGCAGCAGTGGGTTTAAAGCATATGCTAATTTTGCATGTTAGCATAATTATAAGAATAAGATAAAAAGGTTTAAAAGAACTCATACTAGTGGCAGCAGTGGGATTTGAACTCACAAGTCTGTTGGAATATGGGTAAGTCTCTTAACAATAGGAAAAATCAAAGATTCTTTCAACTGTCTCTTCCTAAACAGAAATTAACACACTCATGAAAATACAAAATCATAAGAATTAGATCAAAGGGTTCTCAAAACCTCATAATAATGGCAGCAGTGGCATTTGAATGGGCATGTCTCTAAACATTAGAAAAAAGCAAGGATTCTTTCAACAGTCTTTATCTGAACTGAAAACTGGAAAATCATGCAAATACAAAAGAAGATTAAATCACATGCTAATTTGCATGTTAGCAAAATCATAAGAATAAGTACAAAAACATTTCAAGATCTCATAATACTGGCAGCAGTGGGTTTAAAGCATATGCTAATTTTGCATGTTAGCATAATTATAAGAATAAGATAAAAAGGTTTAAAAGAACTCATACTAGTGGCATTTGAACCCTCAAGTCTGTTAAAATTTAGGTAAGTCTCTAAACTAAAGTCGAAAACTGTCTTTTCCAAAACAGAAATGCACACACTAATGGAAATACAAAATCCTCAGAATTAGATCAAAGGGTTCTCAAAACATCATAATACTGGCAGCAGTGGGATTTGAACCCACGCCTCCGAAGAGACTGGAGCCTTAATCCAGCGCCTTAGACCGCTCGGCCATGCTACATAATGCATCATTAAAAGAGCTTCCTTAGAGTAAGTTTAGTGTATCTGACTACATTTTAAACTTGTGCATTGTGGAAAATGGATAGGTCTCTAAACAAAAAGGAAAAAGCAATGATTCTATCTTTTGTCTTTTCCAAAAAAGCAAAGCACGCACTCATACAAAAATATGCTAATTTTTCTATTAGCAAAATCATAAATATAAGCTGAAAAGGTTTTCAAAACCTCAATATGTTGGCAGCAGTGGGATTTGAACCCACGCCTCCGAACAGACTGGAGCCTTAATCCAGCGCCTTAGACCACTCGGCCATGCTACCTTAAACAGCATGGTTAATTAAGCTTCCTTAGAGAAAGTGAAGTACATTTGACAACATTTAAAATTAGTACATTTTGGAAAATGGGCATGTCTCTAAACATTAGGCAAAAACAAAGATTCTATCAACGGTCTTTATCTTAACTGAAAACTGCTAAATCATACAAATACAAAAGAAGATTATATCACATGCTAATTTGCATGCTAGCAAAATCATAAGAAAAAGTACAAAAACATTTCAAGATCTCATTATACTGGCAGCAGTGAGATTAAAGCATAAGCTAATTTTGCATGTTAGCATAATTATAAGAATGAGATAAAAAGGTTTAAAAGAACTCATACTAGTGGCAGCAGTGGGATTTGAACTCACAAGTCTGTTGGAATATGGGTAAGTCTCTTAACAATAGGAAAAATCAAAGATTCTTTCAACTGTCTCTTCCTAAACAGAAATTAACACACTCATGAAAATACAAAATCATAAGAATTAGATCAAAGGGTTCTCAAAACCTCATAATAATGGCAGCAGTGGGATTTGAATGGGCATGTCTCTAAACATTAGAAAAAAGCAAGGATTCTTTCAACAGTCTTTATCTGAACTGAAAACTGGAAAATCATGCAAATACAAAAGAAGATTAAATCACATGCTAATTTGCATGTTAGCAAAATCATAAGAATAAGTACAAAAACATTTCAAGATCTCATAATACTGGCAGCAGTGGGTTTAAAGCATATGCTAATTTTGCATGTTAGCATAATTATAAGAATAAGATAAAAAGGTTTAAAAGAACTCATACTAGTGGCATTTGAACCCACAAGTCTGTTAAAATTTAGGTAAGTCTCTAAACAATAGGAACAATCAATGATTCTTTCAACTGTCTTTTCCAAAACAGAAATGCACACACTCATGGAAATACAAAATACTCAGAATTAGATCAAAGGGTTCTCAAAACCTAGTGGCATTTGAACCCACAAGTCTGTTAAAATTTAGGTAAGTCTCTAAACTAAAGTCTAAAACTGTCTTTTCCAAAACAGAAATGCACACACTCATGGAAATACAAAATCCTCAGAATTAGATCAAAGGGTTCTCAAAACCTCATAATACTGGCAGCAGTGGGATTTGAACCCACGCCTCCAAAGAGACTGGAGCCTTAATCCAGCGCCTTAGACCGCTCGGCCATGCTACCTAATGCATCATTAAAAGAGCTTCCTGAGAGTAAGTTTAGTGTATCTGACTACATTTTAAACTTGTGAATTGTGGAAAATGGATAGGTCTCTAAACAAAAAGGAAAAAGCAATGATTCTATCTTTTGTCTTTTCCAAAAAAGCAAAGCACGCACTCATACAAAAATATGCTAATTTTTCTATTAGCAAAATCATAAATATAAGCTGAAAAGGTTTTCAAAACCTCAATATGTTAGCAGCAGTGGGATTTGAACCCACGCCTCCAAAGAGACTGGAGCCTAAATCCAGCGCCTTAGACCACTCGGCCATGCTACCTTAAACAGCATGGTTAATTAAGCTTCCTTAGAGAAAGTGAAGTACATTTGACAACATTTAAAATTAGTACATTTTGGAAAATGGGCATGTCTCTAAACATTAGGCAAAAACAAAGATTCTATCAACGGTCTTTATCTTAACTGAAAACTGCTAAATCATACAAATACAAAAGAAGATTATATCACATGCTAATTTGCATGCTAGCAAAATCATAAGAATAAGTACAAAAACATTTCAAGATCTCATAATACTGGCAGCAGTGAGATTAAAGCATATGCTAATTTTGCATGTTAGCATAATTATAAGAATGAGATAAAAAGGTTTAAAAGAACTCATACTAGTGGCAGCAGTGGGATTTGAACTCACAAGTCTGTTGGAATATGGGTAAGTCTCTTAACAATAGGAAAAATCAATGATTCTTTCAACTGTCTTTTCCTAAACAGAAATTAACACACTCATGAAAATACAAAATCATAAGAATTAGATCAAAGGGTTCTCAAAACCTCATAATAATGGCAGCAGTGGGATTTGAATGGGCATGTCTCTAAACATTAGAAAAAAGCAAGGATTCTTTCAACAGTCTTTATCTGAACTGAAAACTGGAAAATCATGCAAATACAAAAGAAGATTAAATCACATGCTAATTTGCATGTTAGCAAAATCATAAGAATAAGTACAAAAACATTTCAAGATCTCATAATACTGGCAGCAGTGGGTTTAAAGCATATGCTAATTTTGCATGTTAGCATAATTATAAGAATAAGATAAAAAGGTTTAAAAGAACTCATACTAGTGGCATTTGAACCCACAAGTCTGTTAAAATTTAGGTAAGTCTCTAAACAATAGGAACAATCAATGATTCTTTCAACTGTCTTTTCCAAAACAGAAATGCACACACTCATGGAAATACAAAATACTCAGAATTAGATCAAAGGGTTCTCAAAACCTCATAATACTAGCAGCAGCGGGATTTGAACCCACGCCTCCGAAGAGACTGGAGCCTTAATCCAGCGCCTTAGACCGCTCGGCCATGCTACCTAATGCATCATTAAAAGAGCTTCCTTAGAGTAAGTTTAGTGTATCTGACTACATTTTAAACTTGTGCATTGTGGAAAATGGATAGGTCTCTAAACAAAAAGGAAAAAGCAATGATTCTATCTTTTGTCTTTTCCAAAAAAGCAAAGCACGCACTCATACAAAAATATGCTAATTTTTCTATTAGCAAAATCATAAATATAAGCTGAAAAAGTTTTCAAAACCTCAATATGTTGGCAGCAGTGGGATTTGAACCCACGCCTCCAAAGAGACTGAAGCCTAAATCCAGCGCCTTAGACCACTCGGCCATGCTACCTTAAACAGCATGGTTAATTAAGCTTCCTTAGAGAAAGTGAAGTACATTTGACAACATTTAAAATTAGTACATTTTGGAAAATGGGCATGTCTCTAAACATTAGGCAAAAACAAAGATTCTATCAACGGTCTTTATCTTAACTGAAAACTGCTAAATCATACAAATACAAAAGAAGATTATATCACATGCTAATTTGCATGCTAGCAAAATCATAAGAATAAATACAAAAACATTTCAAGATCTCATTATACTGGCAGCAGTGAGATTAAAGCATATGCTAATTTTGCATGTTAGCATAATTATAAGAATGAGATAAAAAGGTTTAAAAGAACTCATACTAGTGGCAGCAGTGGGATTTGAACTCACAAGTCTGTTGGAATATGGGTAAGTCTCTTAACAATAGGAAAAATCAATGATTCTTTCAACTGTCTTTTCCTAAACAGAAATTAACACACTCATGAAAATACAAAATCATAAGAATTAGATCAAAGGGTTCTCAAAACCTCATAATAATGGCAGCAGTGGGATTTGAATGGGCATGTCTCTAAACATTAGAAAAAAGCAAGGATTCTTTCAACAGTCTTTATCTGAACTGAAAACTGGAAAATCATGCAAATACAAAAGAAGATTAAATCACATGCTAATTTGCATGTTAGCAAAATCATAAGAATAAGTACAAAAACATTTCAAGATCTCATAATACTGGCAGCAGTGGGTTTAAAGCATATGCTAATTTTGCATGTTAGCATAATTATAAGAATAAGATAAAAAGGTTTAAAAGAACTCATACTAGTGGCATTTGAACCCACAAGTCTGTTAAAATTTAGGTAAGTCTCTAAACAATAGGAACAATCAATGATTCTTTCAACTGTCTTTTCCAAAACAGAAATGCACACACTCATGGAAATACAAAATACTCAGAATTAGATCAAAGGGTTCTCAAAACCTCATAATACTAGCAGCAGCGGGATTTGAACCCACGCCTCCGAAGAGACTGGAGCCTTAATCCAGCGCCTTAGACCGCTCGGCCATGCTAACTAATGCGTCATTAAAAGAGCTTCCTTAGAGTAAGTTTAGTGTATCTGACTACATTTTAAACTTGTGCATTGTGGAAAATGGATAGGTCTCTAAACAAAAAGGAAAAAGCAATGATTCTATCTTTTGTCTTTTCCAAAAAAGCAAAGCACGCACTCATACAAAAATATGCTAATTTTTCTATTAGCAAAATCATAAATATAAGCTGAAAAGGTTTTCAAAACCTCAACATGTTGGCAGCAGTGGGATTTGAACCCACGCCTCCAAAGAGACTGGAGCCTAAATCCAGCGCCTTAGACCACTCGGCCATGCTACCTTAAACAGTATGGTTAATTAAGCTTCCTTAGAGAAAGTGAAGTACATTTGACAACATTTAAAATTAGTACATTTTGGAAAATGGGCATGTCTCTAAACATTAGGCAAAAACAAAGATTCTATCAACGGTCTTTATCTTAACTGAAAACTGCTAAATCATACAAATACAAAAGAAGATTATATCACATGCTAATTTGCATGCTAGCAAAATCATAAGAATAAGTACAAAAACATTTCAAGATCTCATTATACTGGCAGCAGTGAGATTAAAGCATATGCTAATTTTGCATGTTAGCATAATTATAAGAATGAGATAAAAAGGTTTAAAAGAACTCATACTAGTGGCAGCAGTGGGATTTGAACTCACAAGTCTGTTGGAATATGGGTAAGTCTCTTAACAATAGGAAAAATCAGAGATTCTTTCAACTGTCTCTTCCTAAACAGAAATTAACACACTCATGAAAATACAAAATCATAAGAATTAGATCAAAGGGTTCTCAAAACCTCATAATAATGGCAGCAGTGGGATTTGAATGGGCATGTCTCTAAACATTAGAAAAAAGCAAGGATTCTTTCAACAGTCTTTATCTGAACTGAAAACTGGAAAATCATGCAAATACAAAAGAAGATTAAATCACATGCTAATTTGCATGTTAGCAAAATCATAAGAATAAGTACAAAAACATTTCAAGATCTCATAATACTGGCAGCAGTGGGTTTAAAGCATATGCTAATTTTGCATGTTAGCATAATTATAAGAATAAGATAAAAAGGTTTAAAAGAACTCATACTAGTGGCATTTGAACCCACAAGTCTGTTAAAATTTAGGTAAGTCTCTAAACAATAGGAACAATCAATGATTCTTTCAACTGTCTTTTCCAAATCAGAAATGCACACACTCATGGAAATACAAAATACTCAGAATTAGATCAAAGGGTTCTCAAAACCTCATAATACTGGCAGCAGTGGGATTTGAACCCACGCCTCCGAAGAGACTGGAGCCTTAATCCAGCGCCTTAGACCGCTCGGCCATGCTACCTAATGCGTCATTAAAAGAGCTTCCTTAGAGTAAGTTTAGTGTATCTGACTACATTTTAAACTTGTGCATTGTGGAAAATGGATAGGTCTCTAAACAAAAAGGAAAAAGCAATGATTCTATCTTTTGTCTTTTCCAAAAAAGCAAAGCACGCACTCATACAAAAATATGCTAATTTTTCTATTAGCAAAATCATAAATATAAGCTGAAAAGGTTTTCAAAACCTCAATATGTTGGCAGCAGGGGGATTTGAACCCACGCCTCCAAAGAGACTGGAGCCTAAATCCAGCGCCTTAGACCACTCGGCCATGCTACCTTAATCAGTATGGTTAATTAAGCTTCCTTAGAGAAAGTGAAATACATTTGACAACATTTAAAATTAGTACATTTTGGAAAATGGGCATGTCTCTAAACATTAGGCAAAAACAAAGATTCTATCAACGGTCTTTATCTTAACTGAAAACTGCTAAATCATACAAATACAAAAGAAGATTATATCACATGCTAATTTGCATGCTAGCAAAATCATAAGAATAAGTACAAAAACATTTCAAGATCTCATTATACTGGCAGCAGTGAGATTAAAGCATATGCTAATTTTGCATGTTAGCATAATTATAAGAATGAGATAAAAAGGTTTAAAAGAACTCATACTAGTGGCAGCAGTGGGATTTGAACTCACAAGTCTGTTGGAATATGGGTAAGTCTCTTAACAATAGGAAAAATCAAAGATTCTTTCAACTGTCTCTTCCTAAACAGAAATTAACACACTCATGAAAATACAAAATCATAAGAATTAGATCAAAGGGTTCTCAAAACCTCATAATAATGGCAGCAGTGGCATTTGAATGGGCATGTCTCTAAACATTAGAAAAAAGCAAGGATTCTTTCAACAGTCTTTATCTGAACTGAAAACTGGAAAATCATGCAAATACAAAAGAAGATTAAATCACATGCTAATTTGCATGTTAGCAAAATCATAAGAATAAGTACAAAAACATTTCAAGATCTCATAATACTGGCAGCAGTGGGTTTAAAGCATATGCTAATTTTGCATGTTAGCATAATTATAAGAATAAGATAAAAAGGTTTAAAAGAACTCATACTAGTGGCATTTGAACCCACAAGTCTGTTAAAATTTAGGTAAGTCTCTAAACAATAGGAACAATCAATGATTCTTTCAACTGTCTTTTCCAAAACAGAAATGCACACACTCATGGAAATACAAAATACTCAGAATTAGATCAAAGGGTTCTCAAAACCTCATAATACTGGCAGCAGTGTGATTTGAACCCACGCCTCCTAAGAGACTGGAGCCTTAATCCAGCGCCTTAGACCGCTCGGCCATGCTACCTAATGCATCATTAAAAGAGCTTCCTTAGAGTAAGTTTCGTGTATCTGACTACATTTTAAACTTGTGCATTGTGGAAAATGGATAGGTCTCTAAACAAAAAGGAAAAAGCAATGATTCTATCTTTTGTCTTTTCCAAAAAAGCAAAGCACGCACTCATACAAAAATATGCTAATTTTTCTGTTAGCAAAATCATAAATATAAGCTGAAAAGGTTTTCAAAACCTCAATATGTTGGCAGCAGTGGGATTTGAACCCACGCCTCCAAAGAGACTGGAGCCTAAAGCCAGCGCCTTAGACCACTCGGCCATGCTACCCTAAACAGCATGGTTAATTAAGCTTCCTTAGAGAAAGTGAAGTACATTTGACAACATTTAAAATTAGTACATTTTGGAAAATAGGCATGTCTCTAAACATTAGAAAAAAGCAAGGATTCTTTCAACAGTCTTTATCTGAACTGAAAACTGCAAAATCATGCAAATACAAAAGAAGATTAAATCACATGCTAATTTGCATGCTAGCAAAATCATAAGAATAAGTACAAAAACATTTCAAGATCTCATAATACTGGCAGCAGTGGGTTTAAAGCATATGCTAATTTTGCATGTTAGCATAATTATAAGAATAAGATAAAAAGGTTTAAAAGAACTCATACTAGTGGCAGCAGTGGGATTTGAACTCACAAGTCTGTTGGAATATGGGTAAGTCTCTTAACAATAGGAAAAATCAAAGATTCTTTCAACTGTCTCTTCCTAAACAGAAATTAACACACTCATGAAAATACAAAATCATAAGAATTAGATCAAAGGGTTCTCAAAACCTCATAATAATGGCAGCAGTGGCATTTGAATGGGCATGTCTCTAAACATTAGAAAAAAGCAAGGATTCTTTCAACAGTCTTTATCTGAACTGAAAACTGGAAAATCATGCAAATACAAAAGAAGATTAAATCACATGCTAATTTGCATGTTAGCAAAATCATAAGAATAAGTACAAAAACATTTCAAGATCTCATAATACTGGCAGCAGTGGGTTTAAAGCATATGCTAATTTTGCATGTTAGCATAATTATAAGAATAAGATAAAAAGGTTTAAAAGAACTCATACTAGTGGCATTTGAACCCACAAGTCTGTTAAAATTTAGGTAAGTCTCTAAACAATAGGAACAATCAATGATTCTTTCAACTGTCTTTTCCAAATCAGAAATGCACACACTCATGGAAATACAAAATACTCAGAATTAGATCAAAGGGTTCTCAAAACCTCATAATACTGGCAGCAGTGGGATTTGAACCCACGCCTCCGAAGAGACTGGAGCCTTAATCCAGCGCCTTAGACCGCTCGGCCATGCTACCTAATGCGTCATTAAAAGAGCTTCCTTAGAGTAAGTTTAGTGTATCTGACTACATTTTAAACTTGTGCATTGTGGAAAATGGATAGGTCTCTAAACAAAAAGGAAAAAGCAATGATTCTATCTTTTGTCTTTTCCAAAAAAGCAAAGCACGCACTCATACAAAAATATGCTAATTTTTCTATTAGCAAAATCATAAATATAAGCTGAAAAGGTTTTCAAA
>NC_135236.1:593224039-593276539 GCF_051348905.1 Ranitomeya variabilis
ATGCTAATTTTGCATGTTAGCATAATTATAAGAATAAGATAAAAAGGTTTAAAAGAACTCATACTAGTGGCATTTGAACCCACAAGTCTGTTAAAATTTAGGTAAGTCTCTAAACAATAGGAACAATCAATGATTCTTTCAACTGTCTTTTCCAAAACAGAAATGCACACACTCATGGAAATACAAAATACTCAGAATTAGATCAAAGGGTTCTCAAAACCTCATAATACTAGCAGCAGCGGGATTTGAACCCACGCCTCCGAAGAGACTGGAGCCTTAATCCAGCGCCTTAGACCGCTCGGCCATGCTACCTAATGCATCATTAAAAGAGCTTCCTTAGAGTAAGTTTAGTGTATCTGACTACATTTTAAACTTGTGCATTGTGGAAAATGGATAGGTCTCTAAACAAAAAGGAAAAAGCAATGATTCTATCTTTTGTCTTTTCCAAAAAAGCAAAGCACGCACTCATACAAAAATATGCTAATTTTTCTATTAGCAAAATCATAAATATAAGCTGAAAAAGTTTTCAAAACCTCAATATGTTGGCAGCAGTGGGATTTGAACCCACGCCTCCAAAGAGACTGAAGCCTTAATCCAGCGCCTTAGACCGCTCGGCCATGCTACCTAATGCATCATTAAAAGAGCTTCCTTAGAGTAAGTTTAGTGTATCTGACTACATTTTAAACTTGTGCATTGTGGAAAATGGATAGGTCTCTAAACAAAAAGGAAAAAGCAATGATTCTATCTTTTGTCTTTTCCAAAAAAGCAAAGCACGCACTCATACAAAAATATGCTAATTTTTCTATTAGCAAAATCATAAATATAAGCTGAAAAAGTTTTCAAAACCTCAATATGTTGGCAGCAGTGGGATTTGAACCCACGCCTCCAAAGAGACTGAAGCCTAAATCCAGCGCCTTAGACCACTCGGCCATGCTACCTTAAACAGCATGGTTAATTAAGCTTCCTTAGAGAAAGTGAAGTACATTTGACAACATTTAAAATTAGTACATTTTGGAAAATGGGCATGTCTCTAAACATTAGGCAAAAACAAAGATTCTATCAACGGTCTTTATCTTAACTGAAAACTGCTAAATCATACAAATACAAAAGAAGATTATATCACATGCTAATTTGCATGCTAGCAAAATCATAAGAATAAGTACAAAAACATTTCAAGATCTCATTATACTGGCAGCAGTGAGATTAAAGCATATGCTAATTTTGCATGTTAGCATAATTATAAGAATGAGATAAAAAGGTTTAAAAGAACTCATACTAGTGGCAGCAGTGGGATTTGAACTCACAAGTCTGTTGGAATATGGGTAAGTCTCTTAACAATAGGAAAAATCAAAGATTCTTTCAACTGTCTCTTCCTAAACAGAAATTAACACACTCATGAAAATACAAAATCATAAGAATTAGATCAAAGGGTTCTCAAAACCTCATAATAATGGCAGCAGTGGGATTTGAATGGGCATGTCTCTAAACATTAGAAAAAAGCAAGGATTCTTTCAACAGTCTTTATCTGAACTGAAAACTGGAAAATCATGCAAATACAAAAGAAGATTAAATCACATGCTAATTTGCATGTTAGCAAAATCATAAGAATAAGTACAAAAACATTTCAAGATCTCATAATACTGGCAGCAGTGGGTTTAAAGCATATGCTAATTTTGCATGTTAGCATAATTATAAGAATAAGATAAAAAGGTTTAAAAGAACTCATACTAGTGGCATTTGAACCCACAAGTCTGTTAAAATTTAGGTAAGTCTCTAAACAATAGGAACAATCAATGATTCTTTCAACTGTCTTTTCCAAAACAGAAATGCACACACTCATGGAAATACAAAATACTCAGAATTAGATCAAAGGGTTCTCAAAACCTCATAATACTGGCAGCAGTGTGATTTGAACCCACGCCTCCTAAGAGACTGGAGCCTTAATCCAGCGCCTTAGACCGCTCGGCCATGCTACCTAATGCATCATTAAAAGAGCTTCCTTAGAGTAAGTTTCGTGTATCTGACTACATTTTAAACTTGTGCATTGTGGAAAATGGATAGGTCTCTAAACAAAAAGGAAAAAGCAATGATTCTATCTTTTGTCTTTTCCAAAAAAGCAAAGCACGCACTCATACAAAAATATGCTAATTTTTCTGTTAGCAAAATCATAAATATAAGCTGAAAAGGTTTTCAAAACCTCAATATGTTGGCAGCAGTGGGATTTGAACCCACGCCTCCAAAGAGACTGGAGCCTAAAGCCAGCGCCTTAGACCACTCGGCCATGCTACCCTAAACAGCATGGTTAATTAAGCTTCCTTAGAGAAAGTGAAGTACATTTGACAACATTTAAAATTAGTACATTTTGGAAAATAGGCATGTCTCTAAACATTAGAAAAAAGCAAGGATTCTTTCAACAGTCTTTATCTGAACTGAAAACTGCAAAATCATGCAAATACAAAAGAAGATTAAATCACATGCTAATTTGCATGCTAGCAAAATCATAAGAATAAGTACAAAAACATTTCAAGATCTCATAATACTGGCAGCAGTGGGTTTAAAGCATATGCTAATTTTGCATGTTAGCATAATTATAAGAATAAGATAAAAAGGTTTAAAAGAACTCATACTAGTGGCAGCAGTGGGATTTGAACTCACAAGTCTGTTGGAATATGGGTAAGTCTCTTAACAATAGGAAAAATCAAAGATTCTTTCAACTGTCTCTTCCTAAACAGAAATTAACACACTCATGAAAATACAAAATCATAAGAATTAGATCAAAGGGTTCTCAAAACCTCATAATAATGGCAGCAGTGGCATTTGAATGGGCATGTCTCTAAACATTAGAAAAAAGCAAGGATTCTTTCAACAGTCTTTATCTGAACTGAAAACTGGAAAATCATGCAAATACAAAAGAAGATTAAATCACATGCTAATTTGCATGTTAGCAAAATCATAAGAATAAGTACAAAAACATTTCAAGATCTCATAATACTGGCAGCAGTGGGTTTAAAGCATATGCTAATTTTGCATGTTAGCATAATTATAAGAATAAGATAAAAAGGTTTAAAAGAACTCATACTAGTGGCATTTGAACCCACAAGTCTGTTAAAATTTAGGTAAGTCTCTAAACAATAGGAACAATCAATGATTCTTTCAACTGTCTTTTCCAAAACAGAAATGCACACACTCATGGAAATACAAAATACTCAGAATTAGATCAAAGGGTTCTCAAAACCTAGTGGCATTTGAACCCACAAGTCTGTTAAAATTTAGGTAAGTCTCTAAACTAAAGTCTAAAACTGTCTTTTCCAAAACAGAAATGCACACACTCATGGAAATACAAAATCCTCAGAATTAGATCAAAGGGTTCTCAAAACCTCATAATACTGGCAGCAGTGGGATTTGAACCCACGCCTCCAAAGAGACTGGAGCCTTAATCCAGCGCCTTAGACCGCTCGGCCATGCTACCTAATGCATCATTAAAAGAGCTTCCTGAGAGTAAGTTTAGTGTATCTGACTACATTTTAAACTTGTGAATTGTGGAAAATGGATAGGTCTCTAAACAAAAAGGAAAAAGCAATGATTCTATCTTTTGTCTTTTCCAAAAAAGCAAAGCACGCACTCATACAAAAATATGCTAATTTTTCTATTAGCAAAATCATAAATATAAGCTGAAAAGGTTTTCAAAACCTCAATATGTTAGCAGCAGTGGGATTTGAACCCACGCCTCCAAAGAGACTGGAGCCTAAATCCAGCGCCTTAGACCACTCGGCCATGCTACCTTAAACAGCATGGTTAATTAAGCTTCCTTAGAGAAAGTGAAGTACATTTGACAACATTTAAAATTAGTACATTTTGGAAAATGGGCATGTCTCTAAACATTAGGCAAAAACAAAGATTCTATCAACGGTCTTTATCTTAACTGAAAACTGCTAAATCATACAAATACAAAAGAAGATTATATCACATGCTAATTTGCATGCTAGCAAAATCATAAGAATAAGTACAAAAACATTTCAAGATCTCATAATACTGGCAGCAGTGAGATTAAAGCATATGCTAATTTTGCATGTTAGCATAATTATAAGAATGAGATAAAAAGGTTTAAAAGAACTCATACTAGTGGCAGCAGTGGGATTTGAACTCACAAGTCTGTTGGAATATGGGTAAGTCTCTTAACAATAGGAAAAATCAATGATTCTTTCAACTGTCTTTTCCTAAACAGAAATTAACACACTCATGAAAATACAAAATCATAAGAATTAGATCAAAGGGTTCTCAAAACCTCATAATAATGGCAGCAGTGGGATTTGAATGGGCATGTCTCTAAACATTAGAAAAAAGCAAGGATTCTTTCAACAGTCTTTATCTGAACTGAAAACTGGAAAATCATGCAAATACAAAAGAAGATTAAATCACATGCTAATTTGCATGTTAGCAAAATCATAAGAATAAGTACAAAAACATTTCAAGATCTCATAATACTGGCAGCAGTGGGTTTAAAGCATATGCTAATTTTGCATGTTAGCATAATTATAAGAATAAGATAAAAAGGTTTAAAAGAACTCATACTAGTGGCATTTGAACCCACAAGTCTGTTAAAATTTAGGTAAGTCTCTAAACAATAGGAACAATCAATGATTCTTTCAACTGTCTTTTCCAAAACAGAAATGCACACACTCATGGAAATACAAAATACTCAGAATTAGATCAAAGGGTTCTCAAAACCTCATAATACTAGCAGCAGCGGGATTTGAACCCACGCCTCCGAAGAGACTGGAGCCTTAATCCAGCGCCTTAGACCGCTCGGCCATGCTACCTAATGCATCATTAAAAGAGCTTCCTTAGAGTAAGTTTAGTGTATCTGACTACATTTTAAACTTGTGCATTGTGGAAAATGGATAGGTCTCTAAACAAAAAGGAAAAAGCAATGATTCTATCTTTTGTCTTTTCCAAAAAAGCAAAGCACGCACTCATACAAAAATATGCTAATTTTTCTATTAGCAAAATCATAAATATAAGCTGAAAAAGTTTTCAAAACCTCAATATGTTGGCAGCAGTGGGATTTGAACCCACGCCTCCAAAGAGACTGAAGCCTAAATCCAGCGCCTTAGACCACTCGGCCATGCTACCTTAAACAGCATGGTTAATTAAGCTTCCTTAGAGAAAGTGAAGTACATTTGACAACATTTAAAATTAGTACATTTTGGAAAATGGGCATGTCTCTAAACATTAGGCAAAAACAAAGATTCTATCAACGGTCTTTATCTTAACTGAAAACTGCTAAATCATACAAATACAAAAGAAGATTATATCACATGCTAATTTGCATGCTAGCAAAATCATAAGAATAAATACAAAAACATTTCAAGATCTCATTATACTGGCAGCAGTGAGATTAAAGCATATGCTAATTTTGCATGTTAGCATAATTATAAGAATGAGATAAAAAGGTTTAAAAGAACTCATACTAGTGGCAGCAGTGGGATTTGAACTCACAAGTCTGTTGGAATATGGGTAAGTCTCTTAACAATAGGAAAAATCAATGATTCTTTCAACTGTCTTTTCCTAAACAGAAATTAACACACTCATGAAAATACAAAATCATAAGAATTAGATCAAAGGGTTCTCAAAACCTCATAATAATGGCAGCAGTGGGATTTGAATGGGCATGTCTCTAAACATTAGAAAAAAGCAAGGATTCTTTCAACAGTCTTTATCTGAACTGAAAACTGGAAAATCATGCAAATACAAAAGAAGATTAAATCACATGCTAATTTGCATGTTAGCAAAATCATAAGAATAAGTACAAAAACATTTCAAGATCTCATAATACTGGCAGCAGTGGGTTTAAAGCATATGCTAATTTTGCATGTTAGCATAATTATAAGAATAAGATAAAAAGGTTTAAAAGAACTCATACTAGTGGCATTTGAACCCACAAGTCTGTTAAAATTTAGGTAAGTCTCTAAACAATAGGAACAATCAATGATTCTTTCAACTGTCTTTTCCAAAACAGAAATGCACACACTCATGGAAATACAAAATACTCAGAATTAGATCAAAGGGTTCTCAAAACCTCATAATACTAGCAGCAGCGGGATTTGAACCCACGCCTCCGAAGAGACTGGAGCCTTAATCCAGCGCCTTAGACCGCTCGGCCATGCTACCTAATGCATCATTAAAAGAGCTTCCTTAGAGTAAGTTTAGTGTATCTGACTACATTTTAAACTTGTGCATTGTGGAAAATGGATAGGTCTCTAAACAAAAAGGAAAAAGCAATGATTCTATCTTTTGTCTTTTCCAAAAAAGCAAAGCACGCACTCATACAAAAATATGCTAATTTTTCTATTAGCAAAATCATAAATATAAGCTGAAAAAGTTTTCAAAACCTCAATATGTTGGCAGCAGTGGGATTTGAACCCACGCCTCCAAAGAGACTGAAGCCTTAATCCAGCGCCTTAGACCGCTCGGCCATGCTACCTAATGCATCATTAAAAGAGCTTCCTTAGAGTAAGTTTAGTGTATCTGACTACATTTTAAACTTGTGCATTGTGGAAAATGGATAGGTCTCTAAACAAAAAGGAAAAAGCAATGATTCTATCTTTTGTCTTTTCCAAAAAAGCAAAGCACGCACTCATACAAAAATATGCTAATTTTTCTATTAGCAAAATCATAAATATAAGCTGAAAAAGTTTTCAAAACCTCAATATGTTGGCAGCAGTGGGATTTGAACCCACGCCTCCAAAGAGACTGAAGCCTAAATCCAGCGCCTTAGACCACTCGGCCATGCTACCTTAAACAGCATGGTTAATTAAGCTTCCTTAGAGAAAGTGAAGTACATTTGACAACATTTAAAATTAGTACATTTTGGAAAATGGGCATGTCTCTAAACATTAGGCAAAAACAAAGATTCTATCAACGGTCTTTATCTTAACTGAAAACTGCTAAATCATACAAATACAAAAGAAGATTATATCACATGCTAATTTGCATGCTAGCAAAATCATAAGAATAAGTACAAAAACATTTCAAGATCTCATTATACTGGCAGCAGTGAGATTAAAGCATATGCTAATTTTGCATGTTAGCATAATTATAAGAATGAGATAAAAAGGTTTAAAAGAACTCATACTAGTGGCAGCAGTGGGATTTGAACTCACAAGTCTGTTGGAATATGGGTAAGTCTCTTAACAATAGGAAAAATCAAAGATTCTTTCAACTGTCTCTTCCTAAACAGAAATTAACACACTCATGAAAATACAAAATCATAAGAATTAGATCAAAGGGTTCTCAAAACCTCATAATAATGGCAGCAGTGGGATTTGAATGGGCATGTCTCTAAACATTAGAAAAAAGCAAGGATTCTTTCAACAGTCTTTATCTGAACTGAAAACTGGAAAATCATGCAAATACAAAAGAAGATTAAATCACATGCTAATTTGCATGTTAGCAAAATCATAAGAATAAGTACAAAAACATTTCAAGATCTCATAATACTGGCAGCAGTGGGTTTAAAGCATATGCTAATTTTGCATGTTAGCATAATTATAAGAATAAGATAAAAAGGTTTAAAAGAACTCATACTAGTGGCATTTGAACCCACAAGTCTGTTAAAATTTAGGTAAGTCTCTAAACTAAAGTCTAAAACTGTCTTTTCCAAAACAGAAATGCACACACTCATGGAAATACAAAATCCTCAGAATTAGATCAAAGGGTTCTCAAAACCTCATAATACTGGCAGCAGTGGGATTTGAACCCACGCCTCCAAAGAGACTGGAGCCTTAATCCAGCGCCTTAGACCGCTCGGCCATGCTACCTAATGCATCATTAAAAGAGCTTCCTGAGAGTAAGTTTAGTGTATCTGACTACATTTTAAACTTGTGAATTGTGGAAAATGGATAGGTCTCTAAACAAAAAGGAAAAAGCAATGATTCTATCTTTTGTCTTTTCCAAAAAAGCAAAGCACGCACTCATACAAAAATATGCTAATTTTTCTATTAGCAAAATCATAAATATAAGCTGAAAAGGTTTTCAAAACCTCAATATGTTAGCAGCAGTGGGATTTGAACCCACGCCTCCAAAGAGACTGGAGCCTAAATCCAGCGCCTTAGACCACTCGGCCATGCTACCTTAAACAGCATGGTTAATTAAGCTTCCTTAGAGAAAGTGAAGTACATTTGACAACATTTAAAATTAGTACATTTTGGAAAATGGGCATGTCTCTAAACATTAGGCAAAAACAAAGATTCTATCAACGGTCTTTATCTTAACTGAAAACTGCTAAATCATACAAATACAAAAGAAGATTATATCACATGCTAATTTGCATGCTAGCAAAATCATAAGAATAAGTACAAAAACATTTCAAGATCTCATTATACTGGCAGCAGTGAGATTAAAGCATATGCTAATTTTGCATGTTAGCATAATTATAAGAATGAGATAAAAAGGTTTAAAAGAACTCATACTAGTGGCAGCAGTGGGATTTGAACTCACAAGTCTGTTGGAATATGGGTAAGTCTCTTAACAATAGGAAAAATCAAAGATTCTTTCAACTGTCTCTTCCTAAACAGAAATTAACACACTCATGAAAATACAAAATCATAAGAATTATATCAAAGGGTTCTCAAAACCTCATAATAATGGCAGCAGTGGGATTTGAATGGGCATGTCTCTAAACATTAGATAAAAGCAAGGATTCTTTCAACAGTCTTTATCTGAACTGAAAACTGGAAAATCATGCAAATACAAAAGAAGATTAAATCACATGCTAATTTGCATGTTAGCAAAATCATAAGAATAAGTACAAAAACATTTCAAGATCTCATAATACTGGCAGCAGTGGGTTTAAAGCATATGCTAATTTTGCATGTTAGCATAATTATAAGAATAAGATAAAAAGGTTTAAAAGAACTCATACTAGTGGCATTTGAACCCACAAGTCTGTTAAAATTTAGGTAAGTCTCTAAACTAAAGTCTAAAACTGTCTTTTCCAAAACAGAAATGCACACACTCATGGAAATACAAAATCCTCAGAATTAGATCAAAGGGTTCTCAAAACCTCATAATACTGGCAGCAGTGGGATTTGAACCCACGCCTCCAAAGAGACTGGAGCCTTAATCCAGCGCCTTAGACCGCTCGGCCATGCTACCTAATGCATCATTAAAAGAGCTTCCTGAGAGTAAGTTTAGTGTATCTGACTACATTTTAAACTTGTGAATTGTGGAAAATGGATAGGTCTCTAAACAAAAAGGAAAAAGCAATGATTCTATCTTTTGTCTTTTCCAAAAAAGCAAAGCACGCACTCATACAAAAATATGCTAATTTTTCTATTAGCAAAATCATAAATATAAGCTGAAAAGGTTTTCAAAACCTCAATATGTTAGCAGCAGTGGGATTTGAACCCACGCCTCCAAAGAGACTGGAGCCTAAATCCAGCGCCTTAGACCACTCGGCCATGCTACCTTAAACAGCATGGTTAATTAAGCTTCCTTAGAGAAAGTGAAGTACATTTGACAACATTTAAAATTAGTACATTTTGGAAAATGGGCATGTCTCTAAACATTAGGCAAAAACAAAGATTCTATCAACGGTCTTTATCTTAACTGAAAACTGCTAAATCATACAAATACAAAAGAAGATTATATCACATGCTAATTTGCATGCTAGCAAAATCATAAGAATAAGTACAAAAACATTTCAAGATCTCATAATACTGGCAGCAGTGAGATTAAAGCATATGCTAATTTTGCATGTTAGCATAATTATAAGAATGAGATAAAAAGGTTTAAAAGAACTCATACTAGTGGCAGCAGTGGGATTTGAACTCACAAGTCTGTTGGAATATGGGTAAGTCTCTTAACAATAGGAAAAATCAATGATTCTTTCAACTGTCTTTTCCTAAACAGAAATTAACACACTCATGAAAATACAAAATCATAAGAATTAGATCAAAGGGTTCTCAAAACCTCATAATAATGGCAGCAGTGGGATTTGAATGGGCATGTCTCTAAACATTAGAAAAAAGCAAGGATTCTTTCAACAGTCTTTATCTGAACTGAAAACTGGAAAATCATGCAAATACAAAAGAAGATTAAATCACATGCTAATTTGCATGTTAGCAAAATCATAAGAATAAGTACAAAAACATTTCAAGATCTCATAATACTGGCAGCAGTGGGTTTAAAGCATATGCTAATTTTGCATGTTAGCATAATTATAAGAATAAGATAAAAAGGTTTAAAAGAACTCATACTAGTGGCATTTGAACCCACAAGTCTGTTAAAATTTAGGTAAGTCTCTAAACAATAGGAACAATCAATGATTCTTTCAACTGTCTTTTCCAAAACAGAAATGCACACACTCATGGAAATACAAAATACTCAGAATTAGATCAAAGGGTTCTCAAAACCTCATAATACTGGCAGCAGTGGGATTTGAACCCACGCCTCCGAAGAGACTGGAGCCTTAATCCAGCGCCTTAGACCGCTCGGCCATGCTACCTAATGCATCATTAAAAGAGCTTCCTTAGAGTAAGTTTAGTGTATCTGACTACATTTTAAACTTGTGCATTGTGGAAAATGGATAGGTCTCTAAACAAAAAGGAAAAAGCAATGATTCTATCTTTTGTCTTTTCCAAAAAAGCAAAGCACGCACTCATACAAAAATATGCTATTTTTTCTATTAGCAAAATCATAAATATAAGCTGAAAAAGTTTTCAAAACCTCAATATGTTGGCAGCAGTGGGATTTGAACCCACGCCTCCAAAGAGACTGAAGCCTTAATCCAGCGCCTTAGACCGCTCGGCCATGCTACCTAATGCATCATTAAAAGAGCTTCCTTAGAGTAAGTTTAGTGTATCTGACTACATTTTAAACTTGTGCATTGTGGAAAATGGATAGGTCTCTAAACAAAAAGGAAAAAGCAATGATTCTATCTTTTGTCTTTTCCAAAAAAGCAAAGCACGCACTCATACAAAAATATGCTAATTTTTCTATTAGCAAAATCATAAATATAAGCTGAAAAAGTTTTCAAAACCTCAATATGTTGGCAGCAGTGGGATTTGAACCCACGCCTCCAAAGAGACTGAAGCCTAAATCCAGCGCCTTAGACCACTCGGCCATGCTACCTTAAACAGCATGGTTAATTAAGCTTCCTTAGAGAAAGTGAAGTACATTTGACAACATTTAAAATTAGTACATTTTGGAAAATGGGCATGTCTCTAAACAATAGGCAAAAACAAAGATTCTATCAACGGTCTTTATCTTAACTGAAAACTGCTAAATCATACAAATACAAAAGAAGATTACACACATGCTAATTTGCATGCTAGCAAAATCATAAGAATAAGTACAAAAACATTTCAAGATCTCATAATACTGGCAGCAGTGGGTTTAAAGCATATGCTAATTTTGCATGTTAGCATAATTATAAGAATAAGATAAAAAGGTTTAAAAGAACTCATACTAGTGGCATTTGAACCCACAAGTCTGTTAAAATTTAGGTAAGTCTCTAAACAATAGGAACAATCAATGATTCTTTCAACTGTCTTTTCCAAAACAGAAATGCACACACTCATGGAAATACAAAATCCTCAGAATTAGATCAAAGGGTTCTCAAAACCTCATAATACTGGCAGCAGTGGGATTTGAACCCACGCCTCCAAAGAGACTGGAGCCTTAATCCAGCGCCTTAGACCGCTTGGCCATGCTACCTAATGCATCATTAAAAGAGCTTCCTTAGAGTAAGTTTAGTGTATCTGACTACATTTTAAACTTGTGCATTGTGGAAAATGGATAGGTCTCTAAACAAAAAGGAAAAAGCAATGATTCTATCTTTTGTCTTTTCCAAAAAAGCAAAGCACGCACTCATACAAAAATATGCTAATTTTTCTATTAGCAAAATCATAAATATAAGCTGAAAAGGTTTTCAAAACCTCAATATGTTGGCAGCAGTGGGATTTGAACCCACACCTCCAAAGAGACTGGAGCCTAAATCCAGCACCTTAGACCACTCGGCCATGCTACCTTAAACAGCATGGTTAATTAAGCTCCCTTAGAGAAAGTGAAGTACATTTGACAACATTTAAAATTAGTACATTTTGGAAAATGGGCATGTCTCTAAACATTAGGCAAAAACAAAGATTCTATCAACGGTCTTTATCTTAACTGAAAACTGCTAAATCATACAAATACAAAAGAAGATTACACACATGCTAATTTGCATGCTAGCAAAATCATAAGAATAAGTACAAAAACATTTCAAGATCTCATAATACTGGCAGCAGTGAGATTAAAGCATATGCTAATTTTGCATGTTAGCATAATTATAAGAATGAGATAAAAAGGTTTAAAAGAGCTCATACTAGTGGCAGCAGTGGGATTTGAACTCACAAGTCTGTTGGAATATGGGTAAGTCTCTTAACAATAGGAAAAATCAATGATTCTTTCAACTGTCTTTTCCTAAACAGAAATTAACACACTCATGAAAATACAAAATCATAAGAATTAGATCAAAGGGTTCTCAAAACCTCATAATAATGGCAGCAGTGGGATTTGAATGGCCATGTCTCTAAACATTAGAAAAAAGCAAGGATTCTTTCAACAGTCTTTATCTGAACTGAAAACTGGAAAATCATGCAAATACAAAAGAAGATTAAATCACATGCTAATTTGCATGTTAGCAAAATCATGAGAATAAGTACAAAAACATTTCAAGATCTCATAATACTGGCAGCAGTGGGTTTAAAGCATATGCTAATTTTGCATGTTAGCATAATTATAAAAATAAGATAAAAAGGTTTAAAAGAACTCATACTAGTGGCATTTGAACCCACAAGTCTGTAAAAAATTTAGGTAAGTCTCTAAACTAAAGTCTAAAACTGTCTTTTCCAAAACAGAAATGCACACACTCATGGAAATACAAAATCCTCAGAATTAGATTAAAGGGTTCTCAAAACCTCATAATACTGGCAGCAGTGGGATTTGAACCCACGCCTCCGAAGAGACTGGAGCCTTAATCCAGCGCCTTAGACCGCTCGGCCATGCTACCTAATGCATCATTAAAAGAGCTTCCTTAGAGTAAGTTTAGTGTATCTGACTACATTTTAAACTTGTGCATTGTGGAAAATGGATAGTCTCTAAACAAAAAGGAAAAAGCAATGATTCTATCTTTTGTCTTTTCCAAAAAAGCAAAGCACGCACTCATACAAAAATATGCTAATTTTTCTGTTAGCAAAAATCACAAATATAAGCTGAAAAGGTTTTCAAAACCTCAATATGTTGGCAGCAGTGGGATTTGAACCCACGCCTCCAAAGAGACTGGAGCCTAAATCCAGCGCCTTAGACCACTCAGCCATGCTACCTTAAACAGCATGGATAATTAAGCTTCCTTAGAGAAAGTGAAGTACATTTGACAACATTTAAAATTAGTACATTTTGGAAAATGGGCATGTCTCTAAACATTAGGCAAAAACAAAGATTCTATCAACGGTCTTTATCTTAACTGAAAACTGCTAAATCATACAAATACAAAAGAAGATTACACACATGCTAATTTGCATGCTAGCAAAATCATAAGAATAAGTACAAAAACATTTCAAGATCTCATAATACTGGCAGCAGTGGGTTTAAAGCATATGCTAATTTTGCATGTTAGCATAATTATAAGAAAAAGATAAAAAGGTTTAAAAGAACTCATACTAGTGGCATTTGAACCCACAAGTCTGTAAAAAATTTAGGTAAGTCTCTAAACTAAAGTCTAAAACTGTCTTTTCCAAAACAGAAATGCACACACTCATGGAAATACAAAATACTTAGAATTAGATCAAAGGGTTCTCAAAACCTCATAATACTGGCAGCAGTGGGATTTGAACCCACGCCTCCGAAGAAACTGGAGCCTTAATCCAGCGCCTTAGACCGCTTGGCCATGCTACCTAAGGCATCATTAAAAGAGCTTCCTTAGAGTAAGTTTAGTGTATCTGACTACATTTTAAACTTGTGCATTGTGGAAAATGGATAGGTCTCTAAACAAAAAGGAAAATGCAATGATTCTATCTTTTGTCTTTTCCAAAAAAGCAAAGCACGCACTCATACAAAAATATGCTAATTTTTCTATTAGCAAAATCATAAATATAAGCTGAAAAGGTTTTCAAAACCTCAATATGTTGGCAGCAGTGGGATTTGAACCCACGCCTCCAAAGAGACTGGAGCCTAAATCCAGCACCTTAGACCACTCGGCCATGCTACCTTAAACAGCATGGTTAATTAAGCTCCCTTAGAGAAAGTGAAGTACATTTGACAACATTTAAAATTAGTACATTTTGGAAAATGGGCATGTCTCTAAACATTAGGCAAAAACAAAGATTCTATCAACGGTCTTTATCTTAACTGAAAACTGCTAAATCATACAAATACAAAAGAAGATTATATCACATGCTAATTTGCATGCTAGCAAAATCATAAGAATAAGTACAAAAACATTTCAAGATCTCATAATACTGGCAGCAGTGAGATTAAAGCATATGCTAATTTTGCATGTTAGCATAATTATAAGAATGAGATAAAAAGGTTTAAAAGAGCTCATACTAGTGGCATTTGAACTCACAAGTCTGTTGGAATATGGGTAAGTCTCTTAACAATAGGAAAAATCAATGATTCTTTCAACTGTCTTTTCCTAAACAGAAATTAACACACTCATGAAAATACAAAATCATAAGAATTAGATCAAAGGGTTCTCAAAACCTCATAATAATGGCAGCAGTGGGATTTGAATGGCCATGTCTCTAAACATTAGAAAAAAGCAAGGATTCTTTCAACAGTCTTTATCTGAACTGAAAACTGGAAAATCATGCAAATACAAAAGAAGATTAAATCACATGCTAATTTGCATGTTAGCAAAATCATGAGAATAAGTACAAAAACATTTCAAGATCTCATAATACTGGCAGCAGTGGGTTTAAAGCATATGCTAATTTTGCATGTTAGCATAATTATAAGAATAAGATAAAAAGGTTTAAAAGAACTCATACTAGTGGCATTTGAACCCACAAGTCTGTAAAAAAATTTAGGTAAGTCTCTAAACTAAAGTCTAAAACTGTCTTTTCCAAAACAGAAATGCACACACTCATGGAAATACAAAATCCTCAGAATTAGATTAAAGGGTTCTCAAAACCTCATAATACTGGCAGCAGTGGGATTTGAACCCACGCCTCCGAAGAGACTGGAGCCTTAATCCAGCGCCTTAGACCGCTCGGCCATGCTACCTAATGCATCATTAAAAGAGCTTCCTTAGAGTAAGTTTAGTGTATCTGACTACATTTTAAACTTGTGCATTGTGGAAAATGGATAGTCTCTAAACAAAAAGGAAAAAGCAATGATTCTATCTTTTGTCTTTTCCAAAAAAGCAAAGCACGCACTCATACAAAAATATGCTAATTTTTCTGTTAGCAAAAATCATAAATATAAGCTGAAAAGGTTTTCAAAACCTCAATATGTTGGCAGCAGTGGGATTTGAACCCACGCCTCCAAAGAGACTGGAGCCTAAATCCAGCGCCTTAGACCACTCAGCCATGCTACCTTTAACAGCATAGATAATTAAGCTTCCTTAGAGAAAGTGAAGTACATTTGACAACATTTAAAATTAGTACATTTTGGAAAATGGGCATGTCTCTAAACATTAGGCAAAAACAAAGATTCTATCAACGGTCTTTATCTTAACTGAAAACTGCTAAATCATACAAATACAAAAGAAGATTATATCACATGCTAATTTGCATGCTAGCAAAATCATAAGAATAAGTACAAAAACATTTCAAGATCTCATAATACTGGCAGCAGTGAGATTAAAGCATATGCTAATTTTGCATGTTAGCATAATTATAAGAATGAGATAAAAAGGTTTAAGAGAACTCATACTAGTGGCAGCAGTGGGATTTGAACTCACAAGTCTGTTGGAATATGGGTAAGTCTCTTAACAATAGGAAAAATCAATGATTCTTTCAACTGTCTTTTCCTAAACAGAAATTAACACACTCATGAAAATACAAAATCATAAGAATTAGATCAAAGGGTTCTCAAAACCTCATAATACTGGCAGCAGTGGGATTTGAATGGGCATGTCTCTAAACATTAGAAAAAAGCAAGGATTCTATCAACAGTCTTTATCTGAACTGAAAACTGCAAAATCATGCAAATACAAAAGAAGATTAAATCACATGCTAATTTGCATGTTAGCAAAATCATGAGAATAAGTACAAAAACATTTCAAGATCTCATAATACTGGCAGCAGTGGGTTTAAAGCATATGCTAATTTTGCATGTTAGCATAATTATAAGAATAAGATAAAAAGGTTTAAAAGAACTCATACTAGTGGCATTTGAACCCACAAGTCTGTAAAAAAATTTAGGTAAGTCTCTAAACTAAAGTCTAAAACTGTCTTTTCCAAAACAGAAATGCACACACTCATGGAAATACAAAATCCTCAGAATTAGATTAAAGGGTTCTCAAAACCTCATAATACTGGCAGCAGTGGGATTTGAACCCACGCCTCCGAAGAGACTGGAGCCTTAATCCAGCGCCTTAGACCGCTCGGCCATGCTACCTAATGCATCATTAAAAGAGCTTCCTTAGAGTAAGTTTAGTGTATCTGACTACATTTTAAACTTGTGCATTGTGGAAAATGGATAGTCTCTAAACAAAAAGGAAAAAGCAATGATTCTATCTTTTGTCTTTTCCAAAAAAGCAAAGCACGCACTCATACAAAAATATGCTAATTTTTCTGTTAGCAAAAATCATAAATATAAGCTGAAAAGGTTTTCAAAACCTCAATATGTTGGCAGCAGTGGGATTTGAACCCACGCCTCCAAAGAGACTGGAGCCTAAATCCAGCGCCTTAGACCACTCAGCCATGCTACCTTAAACAGCATGGATAATTAAGCTTCCTTAGAGAAAGTGAAGTACATTTGACAACATTTAAAATTAGTACATTTTGGAAAATGGGCATGTCTCTAAACATTAGGCAAAAACAAAGATTCTATCAACGGTCTTTATCTTAACTGAAAACTGCTAAATCATACAAATACAAAAGAAGATTATATCACATGCTAATTTGCATGCTAGCAAAATCATAAGAATAAGTACAAAAACATTTCAAGATCTCATTATACTGGCAGCAGTGAGATTAAAGCATATGCTAATTTTGCATGTTAGCATAATTATAAGAATGAGATAAAAAGGTTTAAAAGAACTCATACTAGTGGCAGCAGTGGGATTTGAACTCACAAGTCTGTTGGAATATGGGTAAGTCTCTTAACAATAGGAAAAATCAAAGATTCTTTCAACTGTCTCTTCCTAAACAGAAATTAACACTCATGAAAATACAAAATCATAAGAATTATATCAAAGGGTTCTCAAAACCTCATAATAATGGCAGCAGTGGGATTTGAATGGGCATGTCTCTAAACATTAGAAAAAAGCAAGGATTCTTTCAACAGTCTTTATCTGAACTGAAAACTGGAAAATCATGCAAATACAAAAGAAGATTAAATCACATGCTAATTTGCATGTTAGCAAAATCATAAGAATAAGTACAAAAACATTTCAAGATCTCATAATACTGGCAGCAGTGGGTTTAAAGCATACGCTAATTTTGCATGTTAGCATAATTATAAGAATAAGATAAAAAGGTTTAAAAGAACTCATACTAGTGGCATTTGAACCCACAAGTCTGTTAAAATTTAGGTAAGTCTCTAAACAATAGGAACAATCAATGATTCTTTCAACTGTCTTTTCCAAAACAGAAATGCACACACTCATGGAAATACAAAATACTCAGAATTAGATCAAAGGGTTCTCAAAACCTCATAATACTGGCAGCAGTGGGATTTGAACCCACGCCTCCGAAGAGACTGGAGCCTTAATCCAGCGCCTTAGACTGCTCGGCCATGCTACCTAATGCGTCATTAAAAGAGCTTCCTTAGAGTAAGTTTAGTGTATCTGACTACATTTTAAACTTGTGCATTGTGGAAAATGGATAGGTCTCTAAACAAAAAGGAAAAAGCAATTATTCTATCTTTTGTCTTTTCCAAAAAAGCAAAGCACGCACTCATACAAAAATATGCTAATTTTTCTATTAGCAAAATCATAAATATAAGCTGAAAAGGTTTTCAAAACCTCAATATGTTGACAGCAGTGGGATTTGAACCCACGCCTCCAAAGAGACTGGAGCCTAAATCCAGCACCTTCGACCACTCGGCCATGCTACCTTAAAAAGCATGGTTAATTAAGCTCCCTTAGAGAAAGTGAAGTACATTTGACAACATTTAAAATTAGTACATTTTGGAAAATGGGCATGTCTCTAAACATTAGGCAAAAACAAAGATTCTATCAACGGTCTTTATCTTAACTGAAAACTGCTAAATCATACAAATACAAAAGAAGATTATATCACATGCTAATTTGCATGCTAGCAAAATCATAAGAATAAGTACAAAAACATTTCAAGATCTCATTATACTGGCAGCAGTGAGATTAAAGCATATGCTAATTTTGCATGTTAGCATAATTATAAGAATGAGATAAAAAGGTTTAAAAGAACTCATACTAGTGGCAGCAGTGGGATTTGAACTCACAAGTCTGTTGGAATATGGGTAAGTCTCTTAACAATAGGAAAAATCAAAGATTCTTTCAACTGTCTCTTCCTAAACAGAAATTAACACACTCATGAAAATACAAAATCATAAGAATTAGATCAAAGGGTTCTCAAAACCTCATAATAATGGCAGCAGTGGGATTTGAATGGGCATGTCTCTAAACATTAGAAAAAAGCAAGGATTCTTTCAACAGTCTTTATCTGAACTGAAAACTGGAAAATCATGCAAATACAAAAGAAGATTAAATCACATGCTAATTTGCATGTTAGCAAAATCATAAGAATAAGTACAAAAACATTTCAAGATCTCATAATACTGGCAGCAGTGGGTTTAAAGCATACGCTAATTTTGCATGTTAGCATAATTATAAGAATAAGATAAAAAGGTTTAAAAGAACTCATACTAGTGGCATTTGAACCCACAAGTCTGTTAAAATTTAGGTAAGTCTCTAAACAATAGGAACAATCAATGATTCTTTCAACTGTCTTTTCCAAAACAGAAATGCACACACTCATGGAAATACAAAATCCTCAGAATTAGATCAAAGGGTTCTCAAAACCTCATAATACTGGCAGCAGTGGGATTTGAACCCACGCCTCCGAAGAGACTGGAGCCTTAACCCAGCGCCTTAGACTGCTCGGCCATGCTACCTAATGCGTCATTAAAAGAGCTTCCTTAGAGTAAGTTTAGTGTATCTGACTACATTTTAAACTTGTGCATTGTGGAAAATGGATAGGTCTCTAAACAAAAAGGAAAAAGCAATGATTCTATCTTTTGTCTTTTCCAAAAAAGCAAAGCACGCACTCATACAAAAATATGCTAATTTTTCTATTAGCAAAATCATAAATATAAGCTGAAAAGTTTTTCAAAACCTCAATATGTTGACAGCAGTGGGATTTGAACCCACGCCTCCAAAGAGACTGGAGCCTAAATCCAGCACCTTAGACCACTCGGCCATGCTACCTTAAAAAGCATGGTTAATTAAGCTCCCTTAGAGAAAGTGAAGTACATTTGACAACATTTAAAATTAGTACATTTTGGAAAATGGGCATGTCTCTAAACATTAGGCAAAAACAAAGATTCTATCAACGGTCTTTATCTTAACTGAAAACTGCTAAATCATACAAATACAAAAGAAGATTATATCACATGCTAATTTGCATGCTAGCAAAATCATAAGAATAAGTACAAAAACATTTCAAGATCTCATTATACTGGCAGCAGTGAGATTAAAGCATATGCTAATTTTGCATGTTAGCATAATTATAAGAATGAGATAAAAAGGTTTAAAAGAACTCATACTAGTGGCAGCAGTGGGATTTGAACTCACAAGTCTGTTGGAATATGGGTAAGTCTCTTAACAATAGGAAAAATCAAAGATTCTTTCAACTGTCTCTTCCTAAACAGAAATTAACACACTCATGAAAATACAAAATCATAAGAATTAGATCAAAGGGTTCTCAAAACCTCATAATAATGGCAGCAGTGGGATTTGAATGGGCATGTCTCTAAACATTAGAAAAAAGCAAGGATTCTTTCAACAGTCTTTATCTGAACTGAAAACTGGAAAATCATGCAAATACAAAAGAAGATTAAATCACATGCTAATTTGCATGTTAGCAAAATCATAAGAATAAGTACAAAAACATTTCAAGATCTCATAATACTGGCAGCAGTGGGTTTAAAGCATATGCTAATTTTGCATGTTAGCATAATTATAAGAATAAGATAAAAAGGTTTAAAAGAACTCATACTAGTGGCATTTGAAACCACAAGTCTGTTAAAATTTAGGTAAGTCTCTAAACAATAGGAACAATCAATGATTCTTTCAACTGTCTTTTCCAAAACAGAAATGCACACACTCATGGAAATACAAAATCCTCAGAATTAGATCAAAGGGTTCTCAAAACCTCATAATACTGGCAGCAGTGGGATTTGAACCCACGCCTCCGAAGAGACTGGAGCCTTAATCCAGTGCCTTAGACCGCTCGGCCATGCTACCTAATGCATCATTAAAAGAGCTTCCTTAGAGTAAGTTTAGTGTATCTGACTACATTTTAAACTTGTGCATTGTGGAAAATGGATAGTCTCTAAACAAAAAGGAAAAAGCAATGATTCTATCTTTTGTCTTTTCCAAAAAAGCAAAGCACGCACTCATACAAAAATATGCTAATTTTTCTGTTAGCAAAATCATAAATATAAGCTGAAAAGGTTTTCAAAACCTCAATATGTTGGCAGCAGTGGGATTTGAACCCACGCCTCCAAAGAGACTGGAGCCTAAATCCAGCGCCTTAGACCACTCAGCCATGCTACCTTAAACAGCATGGATAATTAAGCTTCCTTAGAGAAAGTGAAGTACATTTGACAACATTTAAAATTAGTACATTTTGGAAAATGGGCATGTCTCTAAACATTAGGCAAAAACAAAGATTCTATCAACGGTCTTTATCTTAACTGAAAACTGCTAAATCATACAAATACAAAAGAAGATTATATCACATGCTAATTTGCATGCTAGCAAAATCATAAGAATAAGTACAAAAACATTTCAAGATCTCATAATACTGGCAGCAGTGAGATTAAAGCATATGCTAATTTTGCATGTTAGCATAATTATAAGAATGAGATAAAAAGGTTTAAGAGAACTCATACTAGTGGCAGCAGTGGGATTTGAACTCACAAGTCTGTTGGAATATGGGTAAGTCTCTTAACAATAGGAAAAATCAATGATTCTTTCAACTGTCTTTTCCTAAACAGAAATTAACACACTCATGAAAATACAAAATCATAAGAATTAGATCAAAGGGTTCTCAAAACCTCATAATACTGGCAGCAGTGGGATTTGAATGGGCATGTCTCTAAACATTAGAAAAAAGCAAGGATTCTATCAACAGTCTTTATCTGAACTGAAAACTGCAAAATCATGCAAATACAAAAGAAGATTAAATCACATGCTAATTTGCATGTTAGCAAAATCATAAGAATAAGTACAAAAACATTTCAAGATCTCATAATACTGGCAGCAGTGGGTTTAAAGCATATGCTAATTTTGCATGTTAGCATTATTATAAGAATAAGATAAAAAGGTTTAAAATAACTCATACTAGTGGCATTTGAACCCACAAGTCTGTTAAAATTTAGGTAAGTCTCTAAACAATAGGAACAATCAATGATTCTTTCAACTGTCTTTTCCAAAACAGAAATGCACACACTCATGGAAATACAAAATCCTCAGAATTAGATCAAAGGGTTCTCAAAACCTCATAATACTGGCAGCAGTGGGATTTGAACCCACGCCTCCGAAGAGACTGGAGCCTTAATCCAGCGCCTTAGACCGCTCGGCCATGCTACCTAATGCATCATTAAAAGAGCTTCCTTAGAGTAAGTTTAGTGTATCTGACTACATTTTAAACTTGTGCATTGTGGAAAATGGATAGTCTCTAAACAAAAAGGAAAAAGCAATGATTCTATCTTTTGTCTTTTCCAAAAAAGCAAAGCACGCACTCATACAAAAATATGCTAATTTTTCTGTTAGCAAAAATCACAAATATAAGCTGAAAAGGTTTTCAAAACCTCAATATGTTGGCAGCAGTGGGATTTGAACCCACGCCTCCAAAGAGACTGGAGCCTAAATCCAGCGCCTTAGACCACTCAGCCATGCTACCTTAAACAGCATGGATAATTAAGCTTCCTTAGAGAAAGTGAAGTACATTTGACAACATTTAAAATTAGTACATTTTGGAAAATGGGCATGTCTCTAAACATTAGGCAAAAACAAAGATTCTATCAACGGTCTTTATCTTAACTGAAAACTGCTAAATCATACAAATACAAAAGAAGATTACACACATGCTAATTTGCATGCTAGCAAAATCATAAGAATAAGTACAAAAACATTTCAAGATCTCATAATACTGGCAGCAGTGGGTTTAAAGCATATGCTAATTTTGCATGTTAGCATAATTATAAGAAAAAGATAAAAAGGTTTAAAAGAACTCATACTAGTGGCATTTGAACCCACAAGTCTGTAAAAAATTTAGGTAAGTCTCTAAACTAAAGTCTAAAACTGTCTTTTCCAAAACAGAAATGCACACACTCATGGAAATACAAAATACTTAGAATTAGATCAAAGGGTTCTCAAAACCTCATAATACTGGCAGCAGTGGGATTTGAACCCACGCCTCCGAAGAAACTGGAGCCTTAATCCAGCGCCTTAGACCGCTTGGCCATGCTACCTAAGGCATCATTAAAAGAGCTTCCTTAGAGTAAGTTTAGTGTATCTGACTACATTTTAAACTTGTGCATTGTGGAAAATGGATAGGTCTCTAAACAAAAAGGAAAATGCAATGATTCTATCTTTTGTCTTTTCCAAAAAAGCAAAGCACGCACTCATACAAAAATATGCTAATTTTTCTATTAGCAAAATCATAAATATAAGCTGAAAAGGTTTTCAAAACCTCAATATGTTGGCAGCAGTGGGATTTGAACCCACGCCTCCAAAGAGACTGGAGCCTAAATCCAGCACCTTAGACCACTCGGCCATGCTACCTTAAACAGCATGGTTAATTAAGCTCCCTTAGAGAAAGTGAAGTACATTTGACAACATTTAAAATTAGTACATTTTGGAAAATGGGCATGTCTCTAAACATTAGGCAAAAACAAAGATTCTATCAACGGTCTTTATCTTAACTGAAAACTGCTAAATCATACAAATACAAAAGAAGATTATATCACATGCTAATTTGCATGCTAGCAAAATCATAAGAATAAGTACAAAAACATTTCAAGATCTCATAATACTGGCAGCAGTGAGATTAAAGCATATGCTAATTTTGCATGTTAGCATAATTATAAGAATGAGATAAAAAGGTTTAAAAGAGCTCATACTAGTGGCATTTGAACTCACAAGTCTGTTGGAATATGGGTAAGTCTCTTAACAATAGGAAAAATCAATGATTCTTTCAACTGTCTTTTCCTAAACAGAAATTAACACACTCATGAAAATACAAAATCATAAGAATTAGATCAAAGGGTTCTCAAAACCTCATAATAATGGCAGCAGTGGGATTTGAATGGCCATGTCTCTAAACATTAGAAAAAAGCAAGGATTCTTTCAACAGTCTTTATCTGAACTGAAAACTGGAAAATCATGCAAATACAAAAGAAGATTAAATCACATGCTAATTTGCATGTTAGCAAAATCATGAGAATAAGTACAAAAACATTTCAAGATCTCATAATACTGGCAGCAGTGGGTTTAAAGCATATGCTAATTTTGCATGTTAGCATAATTATAAGAATAAGATAAAAAGGTTTAAAAGAACTCATACTAGTGGCATTTGAACCCACAAGTCTGTAAAAAAATTTAGGTAAGTCTCTAAACTAAAGTCTAAAACTGTCTTTTCCAAAACAGAAATGCACACACTCATGGAAATACAAAATCCTCAGAATTAGATTAAAGGGTTCTCAAAACCTCATAATACTGGCAGCAGTGGGATTTGAACCCACGCCTCCGAAGAGACTGGAGCCTTAATCCAGCGCCTTAGACCGCTCGGCCATGCTACCTAATGCATCATTAAAAGAGCTTCCTTAGAGTAAGTTTAGTGTATCTGACTACATTTTAAACTTGTGCATTGTGGAAAATGGATAGTCTCTAAACAAAAAGGAAAAAGCAATGATTCTATCTTTTGTCTTTTCCAAAAAAGCAAAGCACGCACTCATACAAAAATATGCTAATTTTTCTGTTAGCAAAAATCATAAATATAAGCTGAAAAGGTTTTCAAAACCTCAATATGTTGGCAGCAGTGGGATTTGAACCCACGCCTCCAAAGAGACTGGAGCCTAAATCCAGCGCCTTAGACCACTCAGCCATGCTACCTTTAACAGCATAGATAATTAAGCTTCCTTAGAGAAAGTGAAGTACATTTGACAACATTTAAAATTAGTACATTTTGGAAAATGGGCATGTCTCTAAACATTAGGCAAAAACAAAGATTCTATCAACGGTCTTTATCTTAACTGAAAACTGCTAAATCATACAAATACAAAAGAAGATTATATCACATGCTAATTTGCATGCTAGCAAAATCATAAGAATAAGTACAAAAACATTTCAAGATCTCATAATACTGGCAGCAGTGAGATTAAAGCATATGCTAATTTTGCATGTTAGCATAATTATAAGAATGAGATAAAAAGGTTTAAGAGAACTCATACTAGTGGCAGCAGTGGGATTTGAACTCACAAGTCTGTTGGAATATGGGTAAGTCTCTTAACAATAGGAAAAATCAATGATTCTTTCAACTGTCTTTTCCTAAACAGAAATTAACACACTCATGAAAATACAAAATCATAAGAATTAGATCAAAGGGTTCTCAAAACCTCATAATACTGGCAGCAGTGGGATTTGAATGGGCATGTCTCTAAACATTAGAAAAAAGCAAGGATTCTATCAACAGTCTTTATCTGAACTGAAAACTGCAAAATCATGCAAATACAAAAGAAGATTAAATCACATGCTAATTTGCATGTTAGCAAAATCATGAGAATAAGTACAAAAACATTTCAAGATCTCATAATACTGGCAGCAGTGGGTTTAAAGCATATGCTAATTTTGCATGTTAGCATAATTATAAGAATAAGATAAAAAGGTTTAAAAGAACTCATACTAGTGGCATTTGAACCCACAAGTCTGTAAAAAAATTTAGGTAAGTCTCTAAACTAAAGTCTAAAACTGTCTTTTCCAAAACAGAAATGCACACACTCATGGAAATACAAAATCCTCAGAATTAGATTAAAGGGTTCTCAAAACCTCATAATACTGGCAGCAGTGGGATTTGAACCCACGCCTCCGAAGAGACTGGAGCCTTAATCCAGCGCCTTAGACCGCTCGGCCATGCTACCTAATGCATCATTAAAAGAGCTTCCTTAGAGTAAGTTTAGTGTATCTGACTACATTTTAAACTTGTGCATTGTGGAAAATGGATAGTCTCTAAACAAAAAGGAAAAAGCAATGATTCTATCTTTTGTCTTTTCCAAAAAAGCAAAGCACGCACTCATACAAAAATATGCTAATTTTTCTGTTAGCAAAAATCATAAATATAAGCTGAAAAGGTTTTCAAAACCTCAATATGTTGGCAGCAGTGGGATTTGAACCCACGCCTCCAAAGAGACTGGAGCCTAAATCCAGCGCCTTAGACCACTCAGCCATGCTACCTTAAACAGCATGGATAATTAAGCTTCCTTAGAGAAAGTGAAGTACATTTGACAACATTTAAAATTAGTACATTTTGGAAAATGGGCATGTCTCTAAACATTAGGCAAAAACAAAGATTCTATCAACGGTCTTTATCTTAACTGAAAACTGCTAAATCATACAAATACAAAAGAAGATTATATCACATGCTAATTTGCATGCTAGCAAAATCATAAGAATAAGTACAAAAACATTTCAAGATCTCATTATACTGGCAGCAGTGAGATTAAAGCATATGCTAATTTTGCATGTTAGCATAATTATAAGAATGAGATAAAAAGGTTTAAAAGAACTCATACTAGTGGCAGCAGTGGGATTTGAACTCACAAGTCTGTTGGAATATGGGTAAGTCTCTTAACAATAGGAAAAATCAAAGATTCTTTCAACTGTCTCTTCCTAAACAGAAATTAACACTCATGAAAATACAAAATCATAAGAATTATATCAAAGGGTTCTCAAAACCTCATAATAATGGCAGCAGTGGGATTTGAATGGGCATGTCTCTAAACATTAGAAAAAAGCAAGGATTCTTTCAACAGTCTTTATCTGAACTGAAAACTGGAAAATCATGCAAATACAAAAGAAGATTAAATCACATGCTAATTTGCATGTTAGCAAAATCATAAGAATAAGTACAAAAACATTTCAAGATCTCATAATACTGGCAGCAGTGGGTTTAAAGCATACGCTAATTTTGCATGTTAGCATAATTATAAGAATAAGATAAAAAGGTTTAAAAGAACTCATACTAGTGGCATTTGAACCCACAAGTCTGTTAAAATTTAGGTAAGTCTCTAAACAATAGGAACAATCAATGATTCTTTCAACTGTCTTTTCCAAAACAGAAATGCACACACTCATGGAAATACAAAATACTCAGAATTAGATCAAAGGGTTCTCAAAACCTCATAATACTGGCAGCAGTGGGATTTGAACCCACGCCTCCGAAGAGACTGGAGCCTTAATCCAGCGCCTTAGACTGCTCGGCCATGCTACCTAATGCGTCATTAAAAGAGCTTCCTTAGAGTAAGTTTAGTGTATCTGACTACATTTTAAACTTGTGCATTGTGGAAAATGGATAGGTCTCTAAACAAAAAGGAAAAAGCAATTATTCTATCTTTTGTCTTTTCCAAAAAAGCAAAGCACGCACTCATACAAAAATATGCTAATTTTTCTATTAGCAAAATCATAAATATAAGCTGAAAAGGTTTTCAAAACCTCAATATGTTGACAGCAGTGGGATTTGAACCCACGCCTCCAAAGAGACTGGAGCCTAAATCCAGCACCTTCGACCACTCGGCCATGCTACCTTAAAAAGCATGGTTAATTAAGCTCCCTTAGAGAAAGTGAAGTACATTTGACAACATTTAAAATTAGTACATTTTGGAAAATGGGCATGTCTCTAAACATTAGGCAAAAACAAAGATTCTATCAACGGTCTTTATCTTAACTGAAAACTGCTAAATCATACAAATACAAAAGAAGATTATATCACATGCTAATTTGCATGCTAGCAAAATCATAAGAATAAGTACAAAAACATTTCAAGATCTCATTATACTGGCAGCAGTGAGATTAAAGCATATGCTAATTTTGCATGTTAGCATAATTATAAGAATGAGATAAAAAGGTTTAAAAGAACTCATACTAGTGGCAGCAGTGGGATTTGAACTCACAAGTCTGTTGGAATATGGGTAAGTCTCTTAACAATAGGAAAAATCAAAGATTCTTTCAACTGTCTCTTCCTAAACAGAAATTAACACACTCATGAAAATACAAAATCATAAGAATTAGATCAAAGGGTTCTCAAAACCTCATAATAATGGCAGCAGTGGGATTTGAATGGGCATGTCTCTAAACATTAGAAAAAAGCAAGGATTCTTTCAACAGTCTTTATCTGAACTGAAAACTGGAAAATCATGCAAATACAAAAGAAGATTAAATCACATGCTAATTTGCATGTTAGCAAAATCATAAGAATAAGTACAAAAACATTTCAAGATCTCATAATACTGGCAGCAGTGGGTTTAAAGCATACGCTAATTTTGCATGTTAGCATAATTATAAGAATAAGATAAAAAGGTTTAAAAGAACTCATACTAGTGGCATTTGAACCCACAAGTCTGTTAAAATTTAGGTAAGTCTCTAAACAATAGGAACAATCAATGATTCTTTCAACTGTCTTTTCCAAAACAGAAATGCACACACTCATGGAAATACAAAATCCTCAGAATTAGATCAAAGGGTTCTCAAAACCTCATAATACTGGCAGCAGTGGGATTTGAACCCACGCCTCCGAAGAGACTGGAGCCTTAACCCAGCGCCTTAGACTGCTCGGCCATGCTACCTAATGCGTCATTAAAAGAGCTTCCTTAGAGTAAGTTTAGTGTATCTGACTACATTTTAAACTTGTGCATTGTGGAAAATGGATAGGTCTCTAAACAAAAAGGAAAAAGCAATGATTCTATCTTTTGTCTTTTCCAAAAAAGCAAAGCACGCACTCATACAAAAATATGCTAATTTTTCTATTAGCAAAATCATAAATATAAGCTGAAAAGTTTTTCAAAACCTCAATATGTTGACAGCAGTGGGATTTGAACCCACGCCTCCAAAGAGACTGGAGCCTAAATCCAGCACCTTAGACCACTCGGCCATGCTACCTTAAAAAGCATGGTTAATTAAGCTCCCTTAGAGAAAGTGAAGTACATTTGACAACATTTAAAATTAGTACATTTTGGAAAATGGGCATGTCTCTAAACATTAGGCAAAAACAAAGATTCTATCAACGGTCTTTATCTTAACTGAAAACTGCTAAATCATACAAATACAAAAGAAGATTATATCACATGCTAATTTGCATGCTAGCAAAATCATAAGAATAAGTACAAAAACATTTCAAGATCTCATTATACTGGCAGCAGTGAGATTAAAGCATATGCTAATTTTGCATGTTAGCATAATTATAAGAATGAGATAAAAAGGTTTAAAAGAACTCATACTAGTGGCAGCAGTGGGATTTGAACTCACAAGTCTGTTGGAATATGGGTAAGTCTCTTAACAATAGGAAAAATCAAAGATTCTTTCAACTGTCTCTTCCTAAACAGAAATTAACACACTCATGAAAATACAAAATCATAAGAATTAGATCAAAGGGTTCTCAAAACCTCATAATAATGGCAGCAGTGGGATTTGAATGGGCATGTCTCTAAACATTAGAAAAAAGCAAGGATTCTTTCAACAGTCTTTATCTGAACTGAAAACTGGAAAATCATGCAAATACAAAAGAAGATTAAATCACATGCTAATTTGCATGTTAGCAAAATCATAAGAATAAGTACAAAAACATTTCAAGATCTCATAATACTGGCAGCAGTGGGTTTAAAGCATATGCTAATTTTGCATGTTAGCATAATTATAAGAATAAGATAAAAAGGTTTAAAAGAACTCATACTAGTGGCATTTGAAACCACAAGTCTGTTAAAATTTAGGTAAGTCTCTAAACAATAGGAACAATCAATGATTCTTTCAACTGTCTTTTCCAAAACAGAAATGCACACACTCATGGAAATACAAAATCCTCAGAATTAGATCAAAGGGTTCTCAAAACCTCATAATACTGGCAGCAGTGGGATTTGAACCCACGCCTCCGAAGAGACTGGAGCCTTAATCCAGTGCCTTAGACCGCTCGGCCATGCTACCTAATGCATCATTAAAAGAGCTTCCTTAGAGTAAGTTTAGTGTATCTGACTACATTTTAAACTTGTGCATTGTGGAAAATGGATAGTCTCTAAACAAAAAGGAAAAAGCAATGATTCTATCTTTTGTCTTTTCCAAAAAAGCAAAGCACGCACTCATACAAAAATATGCTAATTTTTCTGTTAGCAAAATCATAAATATAAGCTGAAAAGGTTTTCAAAACCTCAATATGTTGGCAGCAGTGGGATTTGAACCCACGCCTCCAAAGAGACTGGAGCCTAAATCCAGCGCCTTAGACCACTCAGCCATGCTACCTTAAACAGCATGGATAATTAAGCTTCCTTAGAGAAAGTGAAGTACATTTGACAACATTTAAAATTAGTACATTTTGGAAAATGGGCATGTCTCTAAACATTAGGCAAAAACAAAGATTCTATCAACGGTCTTTATCTTAACTGAAAACTGCTAAATCATACAAATACAAAAGAAGATTATATCACATGCTAATTTGCATGCTAGCAAAATCATAAGAATAAGTACAAAAACATTTCAAGATCTCATAATACTGGCAGCAGTGAGATTAAAGCATATGCTAATTTTGCATGTTAGCATAATTATAAGAATGAGATAAAAAGGTTTAAGAGAACTCATACTAGTGGCAGCAGTGGGATTTGAACTCACAAGTCTGTTGGAATATGGGTAAGTCTCTTAACAATAGGAAAAATCAATGATTCTTTCAACTGTCTTTTCCTAAACAGAAATTAACACACTCATGAAAATACAAAATCATAAGAATTAGATCAAAGGGTTCTCAAAACCTCATAATACTGGCAGCAGTGGGATTTGAATGGGCATGTCTCTAAACATTAGAAAAAAGCAAGGATTCTATCAACAGTCTTTATCTGAACTGAAAACTGCAAAATCATGCAAATACAAAAGAAGATTAAATCACATGCTAATTTGCATGTTAGCAAAATCATAAGAATAAGTACAAAAACATTTCAAGATCTCATAATACTGGCAGCAGTGGGTTTAAAGCATATGCTAATTTTGCATGTTAGCATTATTATAAGAATAAGATAAAAAGGTTTAAAATAACTCATACTAGTGGCATTTGAACCCACAAGTCTGTTAAAATTTAGGTAAGTCTCTAAACAATAGGAACAATCAATGATTCTTTCAACTGTCTTTTCCAAAACAGAAATGCACACACTCATGGAAATACAAAATCCTCAGAATTAGATCAAAGGGTTCTCAAAACCTCATAATACTGGCAGCAGTGGGATTTGAACCCACGCCTCCGAAGAGACTGGAGCCTTAATCCAGCGCCTTAGACCGCTCGGCCATGCTACCTAATGCATCATTGAAAGAGCTTCCTTAGAGTAAGTTTAGTGTATCTGACTACATTTTAAACTTGTGCATTGTGGAAAATGGATAGGTCTCTAAACAAAAAGGAAAAAGCAATGATTCTATCTTTTGTCTTTTCCAAAAAAGCAAAGCACACACTCATACAAAAATATGCTAATTTTTCTATTAGCAAAATCATAAATATAAGCTGAAAAGGTTTTCAAAACCTCAATATGTTGGCAGCAGTGGGATTTGAAACCACGCCTCCAAAGAGACTGGAACCTAAATCCAGCGCCTTAGACCACTCGGCCATGCTACCTTAAACAGTATGGTTAATTAAGCTTCCTTAGAGAAAGTGAAGTACATTTGACAACATTTAAAATTAGTACATTTTGGAAAATGGGCATGTCTCTAAACATTAGGCAAAAACAAAGATTCTATCAACGGTCTTTATCTTAACTGAAAACTGCTAAATCATACAAATACAAAAGAAGATTACACACATGCTAATTTGCATGCTAGCAAAATCATAAGAATAAGTACAAAAACATTTCAAGATCTCATAATACTGGCAGCAGTGGGTTTAAAGCATATGCTAATTTTGCATGTTAGCATAATAATAAGAATAAGATAAAAAGGTTTAAAAGAACTCATACTAGTGGCATTTGAACCCACAAGTCTGTTAAAATTTAGGTAAGTCTCTAAACAATAGGAACAATCAATGATTCTTTCAACTGTCTTTTCCAAAACAGAAATTGACACACTCATGGAAATTCAAAATACTTAGAATTAGATCAAAGGGTTCTCAAAACCTCATAATACTGGCAGCAGTGGGATATGAACCCACGCCTCCGAAGAGACTGGAACCTTAATCCAGCGCCTTAGACCGCTTGGCCATGCTACCTAATGCATCATTAAAAGAGCTTCCTTAGAGTAAGTTTAGTCTATCTGACTACATTTTAAACTTGTGCATTGTGGAAAATGGATAGGTCTCTAAACAAAAAGGAAAAAGCAATGATTCTATCTTTTGTCTTTTCCAAAAAAGCAAAGCACGCACTCATACAAAAATATGCTAATTTTTCTATTAGCAAAATCATAAATATAAGCTGAAAAGGTTTTCAAAACCTCAATATGTTGGCAGCAGTGGGATTTGAACCCACGCCTCCAAAGAGACTGGAGCCTAAATCCAGCACCTTAGACCACTCGGCCATGCTACCTTAAACAGCATGGTTAATTAAGCTCCCGTAGAGAAAGTGAAGTACATTTGACAACATTTAAAATTAGTACATTTTGGAAAATGGGCATGTCTCTAAACATTAGGCAAAAACAAAGATTCTATCAACGGTCTTTATCTTAACTGAAAACTGCTAAATCATACAAATACAAAAGAAGATTATATCACATGCTAATTTGCATGCTAGCAAAATCATAAGAATAAGTACAAAAACATTTCAAGATCTCATAATACTGGCAGCAGTGAGATTAAAGCATATGCTAATTTTGCATGTTAGCATAATTATAAGAATGAGATAAAAAGGTTTAAAAGAACTCATACTAGTGGCAGCAGTGGGATTTGAACTCACAAGTCTGTTGGAATATGGGTAAGTCTCTTAACAATAGGAAAAATCAATGATTCTTTCAACTGTCTTTTCCTAAATAGAAATTAACACACTCATGAAAATACAAAATCATAAGAATTAGATCAAAGGGTTCTCAAAACCTCATAATAATGGCAGCAGTGGGATTTGAATGGGCATGTCTCTAAACATTAGAAAAAAGCAAGGATTCTTTCAACAGTCTTTATCTGAACTGAAAACTGGAAAATCATGCAAATACAAAAGAAGATTAAATCACATGCTAATTTGCATGTTAGCAAAATCATGAGAATAAGTACAAAAACATTTCAAGATCTCATAATACTGGCAGCAGTGGGTTTAAAGCATATGCTAATTTTGCATGTTAGCATTATTATAAGAATAAGATAAAAAGGTTTAAAAGAACTCATACTAGTGGCATTTGAACCCACAAGTCTGTTAAAATTTAGGTAAGTCTCTAAACAATAGGAACAATCAATGATTCTTTCAACTGTCTTTTCCAAAACAGAAATGCACACACTCATGGAAATACAAAATCCTCAGAATTAGATCAAAGGGCTCTCAAAACCTCATAATGCTGGCAGCAGTGGGATTTGAACCCACACCTCCGAAGAGACTGGAGCCTTAATCCAGCGCCTTAGACCGCTCGGCCATGCTACCTAATGCATCATTAAAAGAGCTTCCTTAGAGTAAGTTTAGTGTATCTGACTACATTTTAAACTTGTGCATTGTGGAAAATGGATAGGTCTCTAAACAAAAAGGAAAAAGCAATGATTCTATCTTTTGTCTTTTCCAAAAAAGCAAAGCACGCACTCATACAAAAATATGCTAATTTTTCTATTAGCAAAATCATAAATATAAGCTGAAAAGGTTTTCAAAACCTCAATATGTTGGCAGCAGTGGGATTTGAACCCACGCCTCCAAAGAGACTGGAGCCTAAATCCAGCACCTTAGACCACTCGGCCATGCTACCTTAAACAGCATGGTTAATTAAGCTCCCGTAGAGAAAGTGAAGTACATTTGACAACATTTAAAATTAGTACATTTTGGAAAATGGGCATGTCTCTAAACATTAGGCAAAAACAAAGATTCTATCAACGGTCTTTATCTTAACTGAAAACTGCTAAATCATACAAATACAAAAGAAGATTATATCACATGCTAATTTGCATGCTAGCAAAATCATAAGAATAAGTACAAAAACATTTCAAGATCTCATAATACTGGCAGCAGTGAGATTAAAGCATATGCTAATTTTGCATGTTAGCATAATTATAAGAATGAGATAAAAAGGTTTAAAAGAACTCATACTAGTGGCAGCAGTGGGATTTGAACTCACAAGTCTGTTGGAATATGGGTAAGTCTCTTAACAATAGGAAAAATCAATGATTCTTTCAACTGTCTTTTCCTAAATAGAAATTAACACACTCATGAAAATACAAAATCATAAGAATTAGATCAAAGGGTTCTCAAAACCTCATAATAATGGCAGCAGTGGGATTTGAATGGGCATGTCTCTAAACATTAGAAAAAAGCAAGGATTCTTTCAACAGTCTTTATCTGAACTGAAAACTGGAAAATCATGCAAATACAAAAGAAGATTAAATCACATGCTAATTTGCATGTTAGCAAAATCATGAGAATAAGTACAAAAACATTTCAAGATCTCATAATACTGGCAGCAGTGGGTTTAAAGCATATGCTAATTTTGCATGTTAGCATTATTATAAGAATAAGATAAAAAGGTTTAAAAGAACTCATACTAGTGGCATTTGAACCCACAAGTCTGTTAAAATTTAGGTAAGTCTCTAAACAATAGGAACAATCAATGATTCTTTCAACTGTCTTTTCCAAAACAGAAATGCACACACTCATGGAAATACAAAATCCTCAGAATTAGATCAAAGGGCTCTCAAAACCTCATAATGCTGGCAGCAGTGGGATTTGAACCCACGCCTCCGAAGAGACTGGAGCCTTAATCCAGCGCCTTAGACCGCTCGGCCATGCTACCTAATGCATCATTAAAAGAGCTTCCTTAGAGTAAGTTTAGTGTATCTGACTACATTTTAAACTTGTGCATTGTGGAAAATGGATAGGTCTCTAAACAAAAAGGAAAAAGCAATGATTCTATCTTTTGTCTTTTCCAAAAAAGCAAAGCACACACTCATACAAAAATATGCTAATTTTTCTATTAGCAAAATCATAAATATAAGCTGAAAAGGTTTTCAAAACCTCAATATGTTGGCAGCAGTGGGATTTGAACCCACGCCTCCAAAGAGACTGGAGCCTAAATCCAGCGCCTTAGACCACTCGGCCATGCTACCTTAAACAGTATGGTTAATTAAGCTTCCTTAGAGAAAGTGAAGTACATTTGACAACATTTAAAATTAGTACATTTTGGAAAATGGGCATGTCTCTAAACATTAGGCAAAAACAAAGATTCTATCAACGGTCTTTATCTTAACTGAAAACTGCTAAATCATACAAATACAAAAGAAGATTACACACATGCTAATTTGCATGCTAGCAAAATCATAAGAATAAGTACAAAAACATTTCAAGATCTCATAATACTGGCAGCAGTGGGTTTAAAGCATATGCTAATTTTGCATGTTAGCATAATTATAAGAATAAGATAAAAAGGTTTAAAAGAACTCATACTAGTGGCATTTGAACCCACAAGTCTGTAAAAAATTTAGGTAAGTCTCTAAACTAAAGTCTAAAACTGTCTTTTCCAAAACAGAAATGCACACACTCATGGAAATACAAAATCCTCAGAATTAGATCAAAGGGTTCTCAAAACCTCATAATACTGGCAGCAGTGGGATTTGAACCCACGCCTCCGAAGAGACTGGAGCCTTAATCCAGCGCCTTAGACCGCTCGGCCATGCTACCTAATGCATCATTAAAAGAGCTTCCTTAGAGTAAGTTTAGTGTATCTGACTACATTTTAAACTTGTGCATTGTGGAAAATGGATAGTCTCTAAACAAAAAGGAAAAAGCAATGATTCTATCTTTTGTCTTTTCCAAAAAAGCAAAGCACGCACTCATACAAAAATATGCTAATTTTTCTGTTAGCAAAAATCATAAATATAAGCTGAAAAGGTTTTCAAAACCTCAATATGTTGGCAGCAGTGGGATTTGAACCCACGCCTCCAAAGAGACTGGAGCCTAAATCCAGCGCCTTAGACCACTCAGCCATGCTACCTTTAACAGCATGGATAATTAAGCTTCCTTAGAGAAAGTGAAGTACATTTGACAACATTTAAAATTAGTACATTTTGGAAAATGGGCATGTCTCTAAACATTAGGCAAAAACAAAGATTCTATCAACGGTCTTTATCTTAACTGAAAACTGCTAAATCATACAAATACAAAAGAAGATTATATCACATGCTAATTTGCATGCTAGCAAAATCATAAGAATAAGTACAAAAACATTTCAAGATCTCATAATACTGGCAGCAGTGAGATTAAAGCATATGCTAATTTTGCATGTTAGCATAATTATAAGAATGAGATAAAAAGGTTTAAGAGAACTCATACTAGTGGCAGCAGTGGGATTTGAACTCACAAGTCTGTTGGAATATGGGTAAGTCTCTTAACAATAGGAAAAATCAATGATTCTTTCAACTGTCTTTTCCTAAACAGAAATTAACACACTCATGAAAATACAAAATCATAAGAATTAGATCAAAGGGTTCTCAAAACCTCATAATACTGGCAGCAGTGGGATTTGAATGGGCATGTCTCTAAACATTAGAAAAAAGCAAGGATTCTATCAACAGTCTTTATCTGAACTGAAAACTGCAAAATCATGCAAATACAAAAGAAGATTAAATCACATGCTAATTTGCATGTTAGCAAAATCATAAGAATAAGTACAAAAACATTTCAAGATCTCATAATACTGGCAGCAGTGGGTTTAAAGCATATGCTAATTTTGCATGTTAGCATTATTATAAGAATAAGATAAAAAGGTTTAAAAGAACTCATACTAGTGGCATTTGAACCCACAAGTCTGTTAAAATTTAGGTAAGTCTCTAAACAATAATAATAATAATAATTTTATTTATATAGCGCCAACATATTCCGCAGCGCTTTACAACTTATAGAGGGGACTTATACAGACAACAGACATTACAGCATAACAGAAATCACAGTTCAAAACAGATACCAGGAGGAATGAGGGCCCTGCTGCTCGCAAGCTTACAATCTATGAGGAAAAGGGGAGACCCGAGAGGTGGATGGTAACAATTGCTTTAGTTATTTGGACCAGCCATAGTGTAAGGCTCGGGTGTTCATGTAAAGCTGCATGAACCAGTTAACTGCCTAAGTATGTAGCAGTACAGACACAGAGGCTATTAACTGCGTAAAGTGTATGAGAACATGATGGAGGAACGTGATTATGTTGTTGTTTTTTATTAATAGGCCACACAGGGATAATTAGGTTAATGCGTTGAGGCGGTAGGCCAATCTGAACAAATGAGTTTTTAGTGCACGCTTAAAACTGTGGGGATTGGGGATTAATTGTATTAACCTAGGTAATGCATTCCAAAGAATCGGCGCCGCACGTGTAAAGTCTTGGAGACGGGAGTGGGAGGTTCTGATTATTGAGGATGCTAACCTGAGGTCATTAGCAGAGCGGAGGGCACGGGTAGGTTGGTAGACTGAGACCAGAGAGGAGATGTAGGGTGGTGCTGAGCCATGGAGTGCTTTGTGGATGAGGGTAGTAGTTTTGTACTGGATTCTGGATTGGATGGGTAGCCAGTGTAATGACTGGCACAAGGTAGAGGCATCGGTGTAACGGTTGGCGAGGAATATGATCCTGGCAGCAGCATTCAGGACAGATTGGAGCGGGGAGAGTCTGGTAAAAGGTAGGCCAATTAGTAGAGAGTTACAATAGTCCAGACGAGAGTGAATAAGTGAGACAGTAAGAGTTTTTGCAGAGTCGAAAGTAAGAAAAGGGCGAATTCTGGAAATGTTTTTGAGATGCAGATAAGAAGAGCGAGCCAGTGATCGGATGTGGGGGGTGAAAGAAAGCTCGGAATCAAAGATGACTCCAAGGCAGCGGGCATGTTGCTTTGGAGTAATGGTGGAACCGCACACAGAGATGGCAATGTCGGGCAAAGGTAGGTTTGTAGAGGGAGAGAACACGAGGAGTTCAGTTTTTGACAGGTTCAGTTTCAGATAGAGGGAGGACATGATGTTAGAGACAGCGGTAAGACAATCACTGGTGTTTTCTAAAAAGGTCGGCGTGATAACAGGAGAAGAGGTATATAATTGGGTGTCGTCAGCATAGAGATGGTACTGGAAACCAAATCTACTGATTGTTTGTCCAATAGGGGCAGTATACAAAGAGAAGAGGAGGGGGCCTAGGACTGATCCTTGAGGAACCCCAACAGTAAGGGGAAGGTGAGAGGAGGAGGAACCAGCAAAACAAACAGTGAAGGATCGGCCAGAGAGATAGGAGGAGAACCAAGAGAGAACGGTGTCCTTGAGGCCGATGGAGCGGAGCATAGTGAGGAGGAGCTGATGATCCACAGTGTCGAATGCTGCGGAGAGATCCAAGAGAATTAGCATGGAATAGTGACCATTAGATTTAGCTGTTAGTAGGTCATTAGAGACTTTAGTGAGGGCAGTTTCAGTAGAGTGTAAAGAGCGGAAACCAGATTGAAGAGGGTCGAGAAGAGAATTATCTGAGAGATAGCGGGTAAGACGGGAGTGGACCAGGCGTTCGAGGAGTTTAGAGATGAAGGGAAGATTAGAGACAGGTCTATAATTAGCGGCACAATTTTGATCGAGGGAGGGCTTTTTAAGTAGTGGATGTATGATGGCATGCTTAAATGAGGAGGGAAAAATACCGGAAGTGAGGGAAAGGTTGAATATTTTTGTTAGGTGAGAGGTGACAGCCGGGGAAAGGGACTGGAGGAGATGCGACGGAATGGGGTCGCTGGTGCAAGTGGTCGGGCGAGAAGATGCAAGGAGCCTGCTTACTTCTTCTTCTGTAACTGGTTCAAAGTCAGAGAGTGAACTAGATGCAGTGGGGGAGGGAGGACAGTGCTTGGTATGAAGAGATTGGGAAATGATTTCCTGTCGAATGTGGTCAATTTTTTCTTTGAAGTAATTGGCCAGATCGTCAGCGTGGAGATCTGTGGTTGGGGCCTGCTCTCTTGGGTTGAGTAGGGACCGGAAAGTGTCAAAGAGACGTTTAGGGTTATTGGACAGCGAGGTGATGAGGGTGTTGAAATAGGTTTGTTTGGAGAGGTGAAGGGCAGAGTTGTATGTTTTTAACATGAACTTATAATGGATGAAATCTTCGGGCAGATTAGATTTTCTCCACAGACGTTCGGCGCACCTGGAGCACCGCTGCAGGAAACGTGTTTGCAGCGTGTGCCACGGTTGTCGCCGTCTGTGCCGAGTTGTTCTATGTATAGGAGGTGCAGCTTCTTCCAGGGCACTTTGCAGGGTTTCATTGTAATGCTTCAGAGCAGAATCAGGACAAGAGATGGAGGAGATTGGGGCCAATGAAGACTGCAAGTTCTTCATAAGTTTCTGGGTGTTAATGGCCTGTATGTTTCTATAAGTGTGGAAAGTGGGGATGACCTGAGCGGGATGGCAGTTCTTGATAGAGAATGAAAGAAGGTTGTGGTCAGAGAGCGGGAGAGGGGAGTTTGTGAAATCATCCAGTGAGCAAAGCCGGGAGAAGACCAAATCAAGGGAGTTTCCATCATCATGTGTTGGAGAGTTAGTATGCTGCGAGAGGCCGAAAGAGGAGGTTAGAGATAAAAGGTGAGAAGCAGATGGGGAGAGGGGAGAAGCAATTGGGATATTTAAATCACCCATGATGAGGGTGGGGGTGTCATAAGAGAGAAAGTGTGGAAGCCAGGTGGCAAAATGATCCAGGAACTGGTGAGAGGGGCCGGGAGGACGATACACCACCGCCACTCGCATGGAGAAGGGGACGTAGAATCTGACAGCATGGACCTCAAAGGAAGGGAATACAAGTGAGGGTACTTGGGGGATAGCTTGGAAGGTACATTTGGGTGAAAGGAGCAGACCAACGCCTCCACCTGCTCTGTTGTCTGATCTTGGGGTATGAGAAAAGTGTAGTCCACCAAATGAGAGAGCAGCAGCAGCGGTGGTGTCTGACTGCTGGATCCAGGTTTCAGTAAGAGCCAGGAGATTAAGAGAGTTAGAAAGGAAGAAGTCATGAATGAAGGAGAGTTTATTACACACAGAGCGAGAATTCCAAAGAGCACAATTGAAAGAGACAGAAGGCATGCATGGAATATTAATAAGGTTAGAGGGGTTTCTGGGTGTAGCAGTTGGGAGGTTTGACTGGCTATAACATGGGGGGCCGGGGTTCGGAGAGATGTCTCCAGCAACTAGGAGAAGGAGGATAGAAAGAGTGAGCAGATGGTTAAGTGATTTGTGAGAGCGTCTCTTCTGTTGGATGGTGGGACTGAATGGATCTGTACTGTTAAGCAATGTGAACAGAGCATGAGTGCTATACATAGGAGAGGCCAGGACAGAGGGGCCAATATGGATGGAGTGTAAAGAGTTGATGCAAACAATAGGAACAATCAATGATTCTTTCAACTGTCTTTTCCAAAACAGAAATGCACACACTCATGGAAATACAAAATCCTCAGAATTAGATCAAAGGGTTCTCAAAACCTCATAATACTGGCAGCAGTGGGATTTGAACCCACGCCTCCAAAGAGACTGGAGCCTAAATCCAGTGCCTTAGACCACTCAGCCATGCTACCTTTAACAGCATGGATAATTAAGCTTCCTTAGAGAAAGTGAAGTACATTTGACAACATTTAAAATTAGTACATTTTGGAAAATGGGCATGTCTCTAAACATTAGGCAAAAACAAAGATTCTATCAACGGTCTTTATCTTAACTGAAAACTGCTAAATCATACAAATACAAAAGAAGATTATATCACATGCTAATTTGCATGCTAGCAAAATCATAAGAATAAGTACAAAAACATTTCAAGATCTCATAATACTGGCAGCAGTGAGATTAAAGCATATGCTAATTTTGCATGTTAGCATAATTATAAGAATGAGATAAAAAGGTTTAAGAGAACTCATACTAGTGGCAGCAGTGGGATTTGAACTCACAAGTCTGTTGGAATATGGGTAAGTCTCTTAACAATAGGAAAAATCAATGATTCTTTCAACTGTCTTTTCCTAAACAGAAATTAACACACTCATGAAAATACAAAATCATAAGAATTAGATCAAAGGGTTCTCAAAACCTCATAATACTGGCAGCAGTGGGATTTGAATGGGCATGTCTCTAAACATTAGAAAAAAGCAAGGATTCTATCAACAGTCTTTATCTGAACTGAAAACTGCAAAATCATGCAAATACAAAAGAAGATTAAATCACATGCTAATTTGCATGTTAGCAAAATCATAAGAATAAGTACAAAAACATTTCAAGATCTCATAATACTGGCAGCAGTGGGTTTAAAGCATATGCTAATTTTGCATGTTAGCATTATTATAAGAATAAGATAAAAAGGTTTAAAAGAACTCATACTAGTGGCATTTGAACCCACAAGTCTGTTAAAATTTAGGTAAGTCTCTAAACAATAGGAACAATCAATGATTCTTTCAACTGTCTTTTCCAAAACAGAAATGCACACACTCATGGAAATACAAAATCCTCAGAATTAGATCAAAGGGCTCTCAAAACCTCATAATGCTGGCAGCAGTGGGATTTGAACCCACGCCTCCGAAGAGACTGGAGCCTTAATCCAGCGCCTTAGACCGCTCGGCCATGCTACCTAATGCATCATTAAAAGAGCTTCCTTAGAGTAAGTTTAGTGTATCTGACTACATTTTAAACTTGTGCATTGTGGAAAATGGATAGGTCTCTAAACAAAAAGGAAAAAGCAATGATTCTATCTTTTGTCTTTTCCAAAAAAGCAAAGCACACACTCATACAAAAATATGCTAATTTTTCTATTAGCAAAATCATAAATATAAGCTGAAAAGGTTTTCAAAACCTCAATATGTTGGCAGCAGTGGGATTTGAACCCACGCCTCCAAAGAGACTGGAGCCTAAATCCAGCGCCTTAGACCACTCGGCCATGCTACCTTAAACAGTATGGTTAATTAAGCTTCCTTAGAGAAAGTGAAGTACATTTGACAACATTTAAAATTAGTACATTTTGGAAAATGGGCATGTCTCTAAACATTAGGCAAAAACAAAGATTCTATCAACGGTCTTTATCTTAACTGAAAACTGCTAAATCATACAAATACAAAAGAAGATTATATCACATGCTAATTTGCATGCTAGCAAAATCATAAGAATAAGTACAAAAACATTTCAAGATCTCATAATACTGGCAGCAGTGAGATTAAAGCATATGCTAATTTTGCATGTTAGCATAATTATAAGAATGAGATAAAAAGGTTTAAAAGAACTCATACTAGTGGCAGCAGTGGGATTTGAACTCACAAGTCTGTTGGAATATGGGTAAGTCTCTTAACAATAGGAAAAATCAATGATTCTTTCAACTGTCTTTTCCTAAACAGAAATTAACACACTCATGAAAATACAAAATCATAAGAATTAGATCAAAGGGTTCTCAAAACCTCATAATAATGGCAGCAGTGGGATTTGAATGGGCATGTCTCTAAACATTAGAAAAAAGCAAGGATTCTTTCAACAGTCTTTATCTGAACTGAAAACTGGAAAATCATGCAAATACAAAAGAAGATTAAATCACATGCTAATTTGCATGTTAGCAAAATCATGAGAATAAGTACAAAAACATTTCAAGATCTCATAATACTGGCAGCAGTGGGTTTAAAGCATATGCTAATTTTGCATGTTAGCATAATTATAAGAATAAGATAAAAAGGTTTAAAAGAACTCATACTAGTGGCATTTGAACCCACAAGTCTGTAAAAAATTTAGGTAAGTCTCTAAACTAAAGTCTAAAACTGTCTTTTCCAAAACAGAAATGCACACACTCATGGAAATACAAAATCCTCAGAATTAGATCAAAGGGTTCTCAAAACCTCATAATACTGGCAGCAGTGGGATTTGAACCCACGCCTCCGAAGAGACTGGAGCCTTAATCCAGCGCCTTAGACCGCTCGGCCATGCTACCTAATGCATCATTAGTAACAGACACAGAGATGACACCTTTATAAAAATATATATTTATATTATCAACGTAAGAATGGAATATAGTATCAAAAGATTATAATCACTAGGTCACCCCGTGTGTCAAATTTATAGTGTAAGACCACTACCTAGAAGAGAAAGACTGCCCCGACACAGAGAATTAGACCAATAAGAAGGTGACAGGGAATAATTATCATAAAATTAATTTTTATTTGATAACAATAGTGACAAACATCAAAACTTAATATTAAAAATGTATATATTATCTAATGATATAGTACAATGCAACACTGTGCACAAATTGAGCCGCTTTATAATAAGGCAAGCCAATTTATATAGAGATAAAGAGCAATCAATGGCATAATAAATCCAAAAATCATGTGCAGGACAACAGTCAAATTTAATACAAACACAAAAACAGTGTATATAATATGTAATAATATATATAAAAATTAATATAAATTGTGCTATATGTAAAAACCAGTATCCACCACTAGGTGGTGCAAGAGACCCAATCCAACAAAGATGTGGTAGAAAAAGTGCTATGTGCAATGACTGCTGACCGACACAAGGGGCATCTAGGTTCAAAGGCACAGAGAAAGTGCTCCGTGCTATATAAATATATAAGTATGGGCCTTTGAACCTAGATGCCCCTTGTGTCGGTCAGCAGTCATTGCACATAGCACTTTTTCTACCACATCTTTGTTGGATTGGGTCTCTTGCACCACCTAGTGGTGGATACTGGTTTTTACATATAGCACAATTTATATTAATTTTTATATATATTATTACATATTATATACACTGTTTTTGTGTTTGTATTAAATTTGACTGTTGTCCTGCACATGATTTTTGGATTTATTATGCCATTGATTGCTCTTTATCTCTATATAAATTGGCTTGCCTTATTATAAAGCGGCTCAATTTGTGCACAGTGTTGCATTGTACTATATCATTAGATAATATATACATTTTTAATATTAAGTTTTGATGTTTGTCACTATTGTTATCAAATAAAAATTAATTTTATGATAATTATTCCCTGTCACCTTCTTATTGGTCTAATTCTCTGTGTCGGGGCAGTCTTTCTCTTCTAGGTAGTGGTCTTACACTATAAATTTGACACACGGGGTGACCTAGTGATTATAATCTTTTGATACTATATTCCATTCTTACGTTGATAATATATATATATATTTTTATAAAGGTGTCATCTCTGTGTCTGTTACTAATATATATACTGTGTTTTGCACAGGCTTCCTTTTGCTCTGAACATGGATTTTAGGACCAGGGAACAGACTTGGCAGGGACAAATTAATGCAGTGTTTGGCAATAGTGGTAACCCTATAACCGCTAATGGTGGTATACAATATGATGATTGTTTTCATATCATAAAGAATTTAACATATAAAAGAACAAGATCATGGTGGAACAGAGCGTTCTTGGAGAACTATGTCCAAAGGCAACTCATTCCTAGAGGCCTAAGGATTCAAGTTACACCTTCGTTTCCCATGGACGATGAGGAATTCATCAATAAATGGGAAACAATATGTAATGATACATCAAAGAAACTGATGGAGCTTCTCATACAATATAATTTGAAAATATTGACTGAAATTGATAAGTCACTAGATGAAAACCTTATGAAGGCCAAAGGTAATCTTACCCCTGAACAATTTGAGACAATCAATCCCCAATTGGAAAAATTGGTGGATCAGTGGGTAAAAGACATCCAGGGTAAACAAGCCAACAAACTTATGAGAGATCAAAAAGATCTGGCAAATGGGAAGATCTATAGATGGCGCAGAAGTATAAATAAGGACATAACTCGTGAACGTATAATGTCTACAACTTCAAGCATAAACAATGGTGATGTCTCGTGTGCCTCCTCTTCCGCCTCTACCTCTATGTCTGTCATTTCTACCCCCAAACGGAAAAGGGAACCTCGTTATGTGTCAACTAAACGGAACTTCAGATATTCCCCCGAAAGAAGTGGAAATAACAGCAAGGTAATTAATTTAAGTTCCCACAACTTTTCAGAAATAGAATTGGGGGTATTGAGCAAAGGGTTAATGTTCTGTCCCACGGGGAACTTTAATAAATTTATGGCTATTAAAGACTTGCATCTCTTTGCAAGAAAATTATTATTTAAACAACATTTTCATAATGAAGATACCAATTTACTATTCCCCACAGAGGCGGAACAGGAGGCACTAAATACCTTGGAGGAACTAGCACGTGAACATAACGAAACGGAGGGAGGTAAGATTCCAGACTCTATAAAACCACGTTCACGTAGATTTCCACCTCTGTCTTCATGCTCGACCCTGGACATTTTTGTCCAGACGGTGAGCAAAGAATTCAATAAGATTCCACGCTACCCGAATACTGTGAATTTAAACAGGGAAGAGAGGAATAGTCTAGTTAAACTTCAGGGAATGCGGGATATTCTAATAAAACCTGCCGACAAAGGCGGAAACGTAGTAATTTGGCCTAAACCACTCTATGAAGCAGAGGCATTCAAACAACTAAGGAGTGAGACATGCTACAAAAAACTAACGTTCAATCCTTTGGATAAATTTGTAAAGGAACTATTGGCTATCCTGAGAGAGACTAGGGACAATGGGGTGATAACTAAGGATTTATTTTCGGCACTACAAGTTGTAGAACCAGCAATACCCACATTCTATTTATTGCCTAAAATCCATAAAGACCAAACTGTACCACCAGGTAGGCCGATAATCTCGGGATGTGGAAACTTTATGGAGAACATCAATAAATATATAGACTCCAAATTACAACCCTTAGTTGAGGAGCTACCCTCATTTATTAAAGATACAAGCGATTTTTTGAAAAAAATTGATGGCCTACATATTGATAATGACACCTTATTGGTGTCATGTGACGTAGAATCTCTCTACACAAACATACGCCATAGTGATGGCTTGAGAGCAGTCCGGTACTTCCTAGAATCTTCTTCAATATCTAGAAATATGAATGAGTTTGTCTTGGAACTTCTACAATTTTCCTTGTCGCATAATTTCTTTTTATTCAAGGGGTCCTTCTACCTGCAGCTCCAGGGCACCGCAATGGGTGCTTCATTCGCGCCGGCGTATGCAAACCTATTTCTGGGGCTGTGGGAGAGGGACCTCTTGATGTCTGATCTGATGCCAGCAATGGAGCGTATCCTTTTATGGGTACGCTTCATCGATGATATATTCATCCTCTGGCAAGGACCTGTCACATCCCTGGAATCTTTTATGCTCCAGTTAAATCAAAATCTATTAAATATACATCTAACATACAAATGGGATCAAAATAAAATTGAATTTCTTGACGTGGAAGTAAAGAGGGGTGTGGATAATGTCCTCCAGACTGATCTACATCGGAAACCGACGGCAGTAAACTCATACTTACATGCATCATCATCACACCCGAAGGCAATGATAAAATCTATACCTATAGGCCAATTTTTACGCCTTCGGAGAATATGCTCAAATGAGGAAGATTTTGTGAGACAAGCTAATAATCTGAAGGAAAGATTCTTAGAGCGTGGATACAGCCGTAGATCAGTTAAAAAGGCCTATAATCGTGCCAAGTATACTACTAGACATGAGGCGTTGTATACTGTAAAACCTCGAAATAAAATACAGCCCACCAGATTTATCACCCAATTTCATGGCCAGGCTGATTTAATGCGTCATTATTTGACAAAGTCGTGGCCGATTCTACTGAGCGATCCGGTAATATCAAAATATATCAGCGAATATCCAGATATAACGTTTAGACGCTCACAAAACTTGGGTGATTCTCTTGTAAAGAGTCATTATGTCGGTGATCCATCATTGCATTCCACTTTCCTAAGTACGGCTAGACCCCAACCAGGATGCAAACCTTGTGGAAGATGTGTGGCCTGTCCGAATATTATGAGGTCACAAACATTTAGTAATAGTAAGGGCACTACAATTTACAAAATTAAACGCAATATTACATGCACATCACGTGCCGTAGTTTACTACGCTGTATGCCCTTGCCCACTTATCTACATAGGGATGACAATCCGGCAACTGAAAGTACGTACAAGAGAACATGTACTTGGTATACAGGCAGCCAGGGAAATAGAGGACACTACAATGTTGAAGACTCTACCAAGGCACTTCAAGATACATCACAATTGTGACGCCTCTCTTCTTAAAGTGGTTGGGATAGACATGATTGAACAAAAGGAGAGAGGTGGGAAGATCAGCATACCCTTGGCCCAATTAGAAACTAAATGGACTTGGCTGCTTGACACAGTATCACCCAATGGCCTCAACGAAAATATAAGCTTTGCTCCGTTTTTGTGACCATCTTATTTGCTCCATACATGTTTTATATATATATATATTTTTTATTATTTTTTAAAAATTGTATACCCGCTCCTTTTAAAAAAATTTTTGAAAAATAATTAAAAAAATTTTTAATTATTCATTTTTAAAATATTTGCTATATATCATTGGTATGGTTATCTATATGGAATATTTATAATTTTAATTCCATGATCGTAATTTTTTTAATAATTTTTCTGTATAATTTTTTCTGTATATTGTCTTCACTATGTTGTTTTTAACGTTTGCTTTTATTACCCAGGTATTTTATTTACGTACCTCTTCTGTTGCGGACCTACTCCGTGTGTTGGGCCTCCGTGCGTGGCGTTTGTGGCCGGGGGTCGGACTGTTTCCTTTTCGGATCCAATGTGGCGGTCTTCTGCATCCGTATCCGATCTTAGAGGATTTTATCTATGATTGTATAAATAATATTATAAATATATTGTGTTTAGAACATTGATTAATATAATATATATGTATCTATTGTATATAAGGTTTCTTATACGACATTGCACAGCTCTATCCAACTTCTATAAACCCTGTCCACAACTCCCCTGGTAATGAATTGTAGCCTGCACATATCCATATAGCTTTTTGCACCTACAGAATTATAAATTATATATATATTGTACCACAGTTGTGTGCACACACATCATTTAATAACCCCCCTTTTTTTGTTCACCTTCATACACCATTTCATGTGTCCCACACATACACATTATTTTTCCTGCCTATTAATGCTTCCCTGTACTTCACATCTTTGTCCGCAGTTGCCCATGTTGCTCCTGGCGTTGTGCGCATGCGCGTCCGACGCTCGGGTGCCTGGGTCGCGGCGTCTCGGTGTCCTTGGCAAATCCAGGAAAAAGATGTGCACACTGTCACTGGGTTGGTGCAGGCATGAACAAAAATAGTCCAAGTATAGGAAAAATCAGCCGCACTCAATTGGTTGAAAGTTCAGCAAACTGTGTAGTTTCTTTATTAACATATACAATAAACATCACCAGGTGCTTTTTTAGGAGGTAAATGGGTGGCGGACTATTCAATTCGGGTAACGTTTCGACCCCAGCGGGTCTTTATCAAAACCTCACTGTAAAACAGATACAAACATATAAGTGAACTGTACATATATACATGTAATCTATTAAAAAGAACCGAAAAAAAGGGAAAACAAGAAAAATAATAACAACAACAATAACATCAGGTCCAAAATTAATAATGGTACTAATTGACAGCTGTAACAACAGTATTTCTGCCCCATACAATTACAAGAACATACTGTGAATACCCTATCATAGGGGTGGGGAATCCCCCAATTCTTTGCAGGTAGGAGCAAGGCTATTCCGGAGAAACAGTCATATAGAGCACATATACAGGTCTAGAACAGGAAACCAGGTGCAGCGATCAGGTCGCTGATGCAATGTACTGACCTTGTGCCAAAGAGGTAGAGGAGAGGAGAAAGAGCCGAGTTCCCATAGGGCTAAAGGGAAGTAGAGAGAAAAAACAACAGGGAATAAGCAAATAGCCAGTAAAGCAAGTAAGCCACTATAAGCAAGAGGAGAACGACTTAATAATTACCAGCTCTGGTGCAGTTGTGTGGAAGCGTGTCCGCCTGGTGGGTGATGTAGGAGCAAATGTGTAAGGCTGCAAGTATTTATACACAAGACCCATGCGGTGATATCCGGGTCTGCGCAGTGGCTCAGACTGGGAAAGAGGCTAGGAACGCTGTGTATTCAGACCGAGTCTGCGCTGTGGCCGCAGAGTAGATGCCAGCAGCGTGATAGTCCGGCGCCTGCGTAGTGTGTTCAGGGAAATCTGTAGAGCGCTCTGGCTAAAGCTACTGCAGGTTGGGGCGGAGTCCAAGCAACCAGCGTGGAGGACTAAGGGAGCGTGTATGTAAAGAGAGAAGTTAGGGAGCGTGTATAAAGAGAAAACAAAAAGAACATGAAAGTAAAAGGCTGGGAACCGAGTGTATGTGTATTGGAGGTATAGATGGAGGTGTCTCAGAGTCAGCAAAAGAAAAAGAAGATGGAAAAAATAAAACGCTGTGAATGAAAAAAATAAAAAATAGTAATAGAAAAAAAGGAGAAGAGAGGAAGGTGTGTATGTTTAAAGTAAGCAGAGTTATGTCTAATATCGGTAAGCAAGTTAAAATGGGGGTATACACTCCCTCTAGACGGGAGGAAAAAATAGGGAATGGTACATAAATAAAAAAATATACAAAAGTAATATCAAAAATAAAAAAATAAAAATCTCAAAGAAAAGGAGGAAAAAATTTAAAAAAAAAAAAAAAAAAAAAAAAAAAAATGAGAAAAAATGAGAAAAATATAAGGGACTTACCCAGAGCAGCCGAATAGAGGAAAAGAAAACCAAATACATATTTTTCTTATAATATTTGCTCAAGAGGTCTGATGTGGGAAGGAAGAGTGGAGACAAAAAGAATGACATAGGTTAGAAACAGGGGCGACCTTGACCGAAGAACCTGGAGAACCTGCGGTAGATATAGTTACAACATATCAAAGTTACATATAGAACAACCTACTCAACTAAAAGATCAAATCTAATTCCCTGTTGAGGCCTTTGGGGGCCATAGTTTGTAGCGTATAAATCCAAAAGGATTCTCTTTCCTTCAGGAGTTTAACGTGATCACCCCCACGTCTGGGTTTTTTCACCCTTTCTATCACCTGGTAGCGGAGTTGGGAAACGGAGTGGTTGGCCAGAGCAAAGTGGTGTGGAAGTGGGAGCCAAGTTTTTTTCAGTCTAATTGTAGATTTGTGGCTCGAAATTCTGTCACGCACATGCTGCGTGGTCTCCCCTATATACAGGAGGCCACACGGGCATTTAATAAGGTACACCACAAAGTTGGTTTCACAAGTATAAAATCCATTGATCTTAAAACTCTTGCCTGTGTGCGGATGTAGGAATTCACTGGATCTAATTACATTGGCACAACATGCGCAATTCAAGCATGGGAATGTACCCATTCGCTGCGAGCTCAGGAATTGTTGTATAGGTTGTTTAGTGAGACTGCCAATGTCGGCCCTGACCAGGGAGTCTTTGTAGTTCCTAGGTCTGCGTTTGCACATCAGTGCTGGTGTTTGGAAGGATGCTACTTGTGGGTAGGCTTCTGAAAGGAGAGGCCAGTGCTTGTTGATGGTTTTATAGATTAGTGGCATGACGGGGTGGTGTGTGTGTACGAAAGGAACCCGTTCGGGTTTAGAAACGCTGGATCTACTAGGAGGGCGTTCAAGTGCCCTCTGTTTTTCCATTGTAAGAATTTTTTCTGGGTATTTCCTGCTCCTGAATTTCGGTGTCCTTGGCAACACCATGTACCATCAAGTGCGTCCGGACGCGTGATGCGGCGTCCCGGACTTCCGGGTTGTTCGGGCGGCGCATGCGCCGTCCATGCGCTGGGCGCTGACATTGGCACCTCCATAAGATATTTAAACCCCCCGATCATGCAATTAGAATACCCCCTGACGAAGGACTGGATGTCCGAAACGCGCGTCGGGGTGCACATTGAGCCGCTGGCAGCCCTGTAATCATCCCTGGTAATTTGTAAGTAATCTGGCATACTTATATATTTATATAGCACGGAGCACTTTCTCTGGGCCTTTGAACCTAGATGCCCCTTGTGTCGGTCAGCAGTCATTGCACATAGCACTTTTTCTACCACATCTTTGTTGGATTGGGTCTCTTGCACCACCTAGTGGTGGATACTGGTTTTTACATATAGCACAATTTATATTAATTTTTATATATATTATTACATATTATATACACTGTTTTTGTGTTTGTATTAAATTTGACTGTTGTCCTGCACATGATTTTTGGATTTATTATGCCATTGATTGCTCTTTATCTCTATATAAATTGGCTTGCCTTATTATAAAGCGGCTCAATTTGTGCACAGTGTTGCATTGTACTATATCATTAGATAATATATACATTTTTAATATTAAGTTTTGATGTTTGTCACTATTGTTATCAAATAAAAATTAATTTTATGATAATTATTCCCTGTCACCTTCTTATTGGTCTAATTCTCTGTGTCGGGGCAGTCTTTCTAATGCATCATTAAAAGAGCTTCCTTAGAGTAAGTTTAGTGTATCTGACTACATTTTAAACTTGTGCATTGTGGAAAATGGATAGGTCTCTAAACAAAAAGGAAAAAGCAATGATTCTATCTTTTGTCTTTTCCAAAAAAGCAAAGCACGCACTCATACAAAAATATGCTAATTTTTCTGTTAGCAAAAATCATAAATATAAGCTGAAAAGGTTTTCAAAACCTCAATATGTTGGCAGCAGTGGGATTTGAACCCACGCCTCCAAAGAGACTGGAGCCTAAATCCAGTGCCTTAGACCACTCAGCCATGCTACCTTTAACAGCATGGATAATTAAGCTTCCTTAGAGAAAGTGAAGTACATTTGACAACATTTAAAATTAGTACATTTTGGAAAATGGGCATGTCTCTAAACATTAGGCAAAAACAAAGATTCTATCAACGGTCGTTATCTTAACTGAAAACTGCTAAATCATACAAATACAAAAGAAGATTATATCACATGCTAATTTGCATGCTAGCAAAATCATAAGAATAAGTACAAAAACATTTCAAGATCTCATAATACTGGCAGCAGTGAGATTAAAGCATATGCTAATTTTGCATGTTAGCATAATTATAAGAATGAGATAAAAAGGTTTAAGAGAACTCATACTAGTGGCAGCAGTGGGATTTGAACTCACAAGTCTGTTGGAATATGGGTAAGTCTCTTAACAATAGGAAAAATCAATGATTATTTCAACTGTCTTTTCCTAAACAGAAATTAACACACTCATGAAAATACAAAATCATAAGAATTAGATCAAAGGGTTCTCAAAACCTCATAATACTGGCAGCAGTGGGATTTGAATGGGCATGTCTCTAAACATTAGAAAAAAGCAAGGATTCTATCAACAGTCTTTATCTGAACTGAAAACTGCAAAATCATGCAAATACAAAAGAAGATTAAATCACATGCTAATTTGCATGTTAGCAAAATCATAAGAATAAGTACAAAAACATTTCAAGATCTCATAATACTGGCAGCAGTGGGTTTAAAGCATATGCTAATTTTGCATGTTAGCATTATTATAAGAATAAGATAAAAAGGTTTAAAAGAACTCATACTAGTGGCATTTGAACCCACAAGTCTGTTAAAATTTAGGTAAGTCTCTAAACAATAGGAACAATCAATGATTCTTTCAACTGTCTTTTCCAAAACAGAAATGCACACACTCATGGAAATACAAAATCCTCAGAATTAGATCAAAGGGTTCTCAAAACCTCATAATACTGGCAGCAGTGGGATTTGAAACCACGCCTCCAAAGAGACTGGAGCCTAAATCCAGCGCCTTAGACCACTCAGCCATGCTACCTTAAAC